>NW_024879360.1:7500-215000 GCF_018340385.1 Cyprinus carpio
GGTCAGTGTTTGCTTGAGTTGGGCTCTTGACCCTTTTTTGTTTGGCTTTTGTAACTAACTGCCAGATGAACAAAGAGAAAAGGTGATCAGGTGGTGTTGGTTATGTTTTCACGCTATTATCATTTGACCTGAATCACTAAACTCACTTAGAGAGTTATGTACAGCAGCCTGGTGATTCTACTTCATATAAGATGTTTGGAATTTTAGCCTGGTGATTCTACTTCATATAAGATGTTTGGAATTTTCTATATAAAATCAATAATATTTATAGTAATTTGTGTTTATTATAGTGCATGACAGTATGGATAAATTACGATCTGAATGGTCTTATTCATTTATTTTGTCACCATTGTTGAGATTGATACACTGATTCTTGATGTCTGTTTGTGCCTAAACTATAAAGATTTTATATATATATATATATATATATATATATATATATATATATATATATATATATATATATATATATATATATATATATATATATATATATTATCAGAACAACTTTTTAAGAAATCCTTTGGAATATGCTGAAAATTCCAGATCTTATGCTGTAGATTCAAAGTGCTGACAATAACAATATAAGTCAGAGATTAGGCTCTAAAGTGATTCAGGTCAATTATGACCAACGACATCTGATTACCCTTTCTGTTTGTCCAGACCTGTATTCATTTCCTCATTTAATTTTCTAATATTAATATTTTGAAGTATGTGGCTATCCAAACAGTAGCTGGTCCCCATTGAATTCCATAAGAGAAAAATATTCTATGGAAGTCACTGGGGTACATCGACTGTTTGGTCACCCACATTCTTCCAAATAACTTTTATTTTCAACAGAAGAAAGAAACTCATTCAAGTTTCAAACCACTTGAGAGAGTAAATTATGACAATTAGATTTTTCGTGAGAACTATCCATGTCATGTTAACAAAACAACAAAATGCAAAGAGGAAATCACTCACTGCTCTTGACTGATAACTTTAATAGTAGCTTTAATAAGTGTCAATGTATAATTTATACAGTGAAGTCTGTTTTGCTTTATGTTTATATTTGTTCTTTTAATCACTTTCTTCAATGCTACTGTTAAATACACCTACTGTAGCTGAAAACAAAGAACTGTTTATTTCTTTGAGCAAAGAAAATAATGCCAAATATATTTGTATCTTCGCCACTGTCTGCCACTCTTTTTTTATTTTATGTGTTGTTACCTAAGGCTTTGTTTTTAAAATGTGGACATTAGTTTGGCTGTAATGCTCAGTCACAAAATAGTAAAACCAACATGAAAAAGAATCGCGATACAATCGTCAATCGTGATTTTCCTGAAAAAACAAAAAAACCTGGTATGATATTTTTGCCATGTCGCCCCCACCCCTAGCTTAAGGGTCAAGAGCCCAACTAAAACAAACACTGATCTCAATAATGTTCAAATATTTTTGTTTTCCTTCTCCTTCAGGGATTCTGCTTGTTAAGATCAGGTTTTCTTCAGTAATGCTCAATCCCTCAATTTGCTTTGTACCTTTTAGGAGAACGTCAGGGTAACCAAAATATAACTACCCGCCGAAAAGATTATTATAACTTCCTGGTAATGTTCTCGGGACGTTTGTAGAACAAAACATTTCTAGCTGTCCACAAGCTTACAGTCGAAGTGGCTTTAGAAACACTGTAGATTTTGTGACCCAACAAATGATTTTCAGGAAACAAAGTATTTTATTTTATTATTTTCAATTCTAGCATTCATTGTATTGTAGAGACAATTATTTGACTTAAATTAGTTGAAGGAGCCGTTTACCCAATTGAATTTTAACCCATTCGTGCTAACTCCAAACTTGCGTGTCAAAACTGTTATCTGTGTTATTTTCTGGAACGTGTTTGCGCCACAGTTTATCAACCTCAACCGAGCGAATGAGTTTTTTTTGTTTTTGTTTTTTTATTGTTTTCGTTTGTTTCTGTTTTTTCTGTTTTAGATGTCTGAGGGCGAGCGGCCATTCGAAAACGCACAGGACGACGGCGATGATGACGGAGATGATGTGCTTAGCATGGAGGAGGAGCTGTGCTTAAGGCTCGACACTATGAGGGACTTTTTCCTCCAGCAGCTGAAGGCCATAAAATACTCGCTGTTTTCATCTCAGACCAAGGTGCACAAGGATTTAAAAGCCTTCAAGGAGTCCATCTTGACGGAGGAGCTGAATTTCTACAGAGAGAGGCTAGAGGCAAAGGTAACATCTGACTTCCAGCTGCTGGAGGAAAACTGCAATTCTGCTAAACGTGGTGTTGTTGAAATGGTGAAGGCCGTTGGGGAATCTGTGACCAAGAGGATGGACGCGGTGGACAGGATACTCGACACGCTGGCTTCGAGGATCACTGCAATGGAAGCGGAGGTCCACAACACGGTGCCTTCTTTTGAAGCGAGCACGCCGACACGCCGTGCTCATGGCCTTTTGAGCAGAGCTGAAGCACTTTCCTCCACCCAGGTGACAGATGTGGGACAAGACACGGAGATCTTCCTGGACCTTCAGAGTGTGGCTTCTTCATCTCCGATCAGAGCCCTGGTCAGCGTGCGGTGTTGACCACAGCAACGTCCTTTGAATCCAGCTCTGACCAGAACCCAGAACGAGATGAAGCACTTTCCTCCACCCAGGTGACAGATGTGGGACGTGAGGCTGAGATCTTCCTGGACCTTCAGAGTGCGGCCTCTCCGTCTCAGATTGGCCCGAGTCAGCTTGCGGTGTTGACCACAACAACGTCCTTTGAATCCAGCTCTGACCAGAACCCAGAACGAGATGAAGCACTTTCCTCCACCCAGGTGACAGATGTGGGACGTTCCCACTCTTTAATTAGTCTAGGGGAATGGAGGAATACGTAACAAAGAAAAGGAAAATCCACATGGAGCCTCTCATCCCAGTCCCAGCTCTGAAGAACACTGCCAACCACTAAAGGATCCACTATAATTTGATTTATTATATTTCTTTAACACATGCAGGAGTAGCAAGAACAAAGCAAACAGGCTTCAGGAGGGGGCATAGCCAAAATAACAAACAAAACAGCAGCTTACTCCATTTTTGAAACTAACTTACCTAGCACAGGGACAAAATAAATAACAAAAAGACAATATACTTCCTTAACTACCTAACTTTTCCAAAAAAACAGGAGAAAAGGAGTTAAAAGAAATAGGCACCCTCCTCCCTACAAGTTATAAAGTAGACAACTTAAATATTGAAGACAGGACTACAGAAGTATTAGCAATATTGAGTGGAGTCCAACAGTTTAAGTGGGGGCAGCAAAGCAACAGTACACAAACTGAAACTCTAGCACAAAATTGGCATTAGGCATCAACTAACAACAGTACCAAAACCAGAACACTAGTCTGGGGCTGCAGAGAGGGTCCATGCAGGGAGAGGGAGATGGCTCAAACTTTCTCCTTTCCTCTCTCCCCCAACTGTGCTTTCTTGGTGGCTTTTATAGCTGGTTCCTCTCTGGAGGAGCCAGTGAATGAGTTGATTGGTCATCACGAGTATCAGGTGTCAGTAATCAGCTCCTATCAGCACAGCACAGGAGAGAAAAGACGACTGAGAACCAACAAGCTCTTGACTGACCCCAGGAACAGTACAAACTACGTCACAGGACGTAACACAGGGGGATGTTAATGGACATTCTGTTTGCTGACTCTCCGTCTCAGATTGGCCCGAGTCAGCTTGCGGTGTTGACCACAACAACGTCCTTTGAATCCAGCTCTGACCAGAACCCAGAACGAGATGAAGCACTTTCCTCCACCCATGTTTTGGATGTGGGATGCGACACTGAGATCTTCCTGGACCTTCAGAGTGCAGCCTCTCCTTCTCAGATTGGCCCGAGTCAGCTTGCGGTGTTGACCACAACAACGTCCTTTGAATCCAGCTCTGACCAGAACCCAGAACGAGATGAAGCACTTTCCTCCACCCATGTTTTGGATGTGGGATGCGACATGGAGATCTCCCTGGACCTTCAGAGTTTACCTCTCACCCAGACCGGTTCCTCGGGACTTCAGAGACAGCCCCCCGCTATGCACAAGCGCAAGCTGTCCCAGTCTCCAGACGATCTGGAACCTGAACTTTCTGCCAAAATAAGGCCCTACATGAGACTGAGGCACACACGACAGGAGAAACTTACAGGATTCCAGGCTGCATTCTTCAATCTCCAAATGGACAGGCTGAACATTACTGGTATGTTTACATTTTCCTTTCCCTTGTACGCTGAGGCTAAATGTATACATATTTGGGTGTTAACCTTGTTTGTTTGAATATTTATTTTTCTTTTTTATCCAGACACCAAGAGCCTCGCAGACAAGGCAGAAGTCATAAAAGGAGCTGGTGAGAGACCAAGACCAAGAATCAAGGATCTTCAGGCGTACCTCGAAGAGAGAATCAAGACTACTTTGAAGAGGAGAAGTAGTGAGCTTCTTGTGGAGAAAATAAAAAAATAAATAAACGAACGTTACTAAAGCTAGTGTCCGAGCGTCAATAACACGTAACACCCTGACATTTTAGTACTGAAGTTTTCATTTATGAGTACATTTACATAATATACATAATTTTTGCACACTAATAAGTGTTTGTCGTTGTTGTTGTTAAGTATTGTATTTTAATAAACATATGTTCAAGTTTGCTTTTGTCAGTAGTCATTTTACCCATTTTGATATTAATAATTTATTTCTGAGATAAGCTAGGTATTAAATGGTATCAAAGTTGGATGTGTAAATAGTGTGTGAGTATTTTGAATGTTTTTCTTCTTTGTGTAGGTACTACATTTTAAATCAGAACGTACTTCACAACCGTTAAAAAAGTATATTCTATATAGTATGAATACAGGTAGAAAAAAAAAATACGAAAACAAACACACACACCTGGGAACAATGACAGATGTTGATTTTTGGTAAGGAAAAAGTAATTTATTTTGCTTGTAATACCATCAATGAATAATTATAAATGAATCATTAAAGATGATCATTAGAAGTGTGTATCTCTGTTAATTCATTCATTAATGGTAATATTGTGCTATTTAGCAGTGTGTGTGTGTGTGTGTTCAAATTCTATGATTTCAGACTTAATACTCTGCTCGCGTACTGTTTTTCGCATACTATATAGTCGGGAAGTCTTTGATTTCGGACGCAGCTTTGGTCTGGCTGCTTTCAAAGGCTAGGGGAGCGTCTCAATCAGCTCCATGTTTTAGTAGTCAGGGGCACTGGTCAGGGAGTCAGCTCATTGACTGACTCCCTGATCAGCATGCCCTGACTACTGAACCTGACTACTGAAAGCAGCCACACAAAGTGTATGTGGTGCAGATGTCAAATTTGATTTAACCAGATGTAGAAATTGTTTCTTTACTTTTTATGGTTTATTTATTGATGTATTTTCATATTGTATCGTAACAATTTAATAGGTTTACACGTGTAGGCAAATGTTTTGTATCATTACCTGGTGCAGTTCCAGTATGAAAAAAAAGAAAAGAAACAAAAAATCTCAATTTGGTTCTACATTTGTACTTTTTGGTGGATTTAAAAGACTAAAAAGTAGGATGAACTTTGGTGCTCTGGGCCAAAGATGCTCAGCTTGTGAGACCCTAAAAGATGTAAGTCTGGTTCAGTCACACAACATACCTTTTAACCCGACCTACTCATCCAGCCATGCCATTTCCAGGCCCTCTCCAATGAAATATTTGACTTCTGTGTCAATGCTGATGTCCTTCACTGCCCTGAATAGGATGACATCTTTGTCCTCCCCGTTGACCTTTAGAACACAGTGAAAGGGCTTCACGTTAGGCATCTTAGGAGTGGTTCATTGGTCCACAGGGGAAGGTCGGAGCATTGATGCACATGTCTCTGTCTCCATCTTTAAAGAAAAACATGTAACCGGGCTTACCAATGATGCCCTCCATCATAGCCCTTCCTTCTGCAGCCGGCAACACCTTTCCATGGTAGTCCCATAAAATCTCACCTTTTGAAAAGAGGCGTGTTGCAACCACTACTATAATCAAGAAAAAAAAATAGATTCTGAATTACTGAATAAACATGTCATGTAGACCAATATTTCAGGAATTATTTTTTTTGTTCTTGGTGCAGTTAATGTTTGCTAAAATGTACATTTTTACACCCTTACAAGACATACGAAAGGATTTCTTACCTAGCACTTTCTCTGCACCAAAGTCTTTAATGACCAGGCCTGTCCAGGTCTGCTTAGACACAAATTTAAATATTAATGTGTCCTGTTGCAATGATGAGCTTGGGAGCTGGTTTCCAGATCCACAAAGTCTTCAGGCTTGGGGAAGTTGACATACACAGCAGATATTTCTCTCTCTGATCATACTGGGAGGACCGCCATTTGTCTCCTTTATAAATGCTTTACAAGGCATAACTTGTCATCATTTTAGATGAGCTCACAAAAATAGTTAACGAACCACTACTAAATGCATTTGTAACTATAACACATATAGTATTGATGCGTTAACCCTCTGGAGTCTAAGGGTATTTTTGGGGCCTGGAGAAGTTTTGTCATGCCCTGACATTTGTGCTTTTTTTTCAGTTTCTATAAATATCTAAATGGCTAAAAGTCTAATATCATTGTAATCAGCACAAACTGGGCTATAATAATATGTGAGCAGCATGTATGTACATGATTGTGTTTTTGAGAAAAAAAAAAGTTATGCGTGGTTAGTGAAAAACTAAAAATGTTAAATCACTTGAAAAAGGCAATAAAACACATACTGAAAATTGGTTCCCAGGAATTTTGAGAACTGGAGCTTGTAGCCTAGAATTTTTTTTTCTAAATGATGTGAAAATCATCTTGTTTTACTCACTTACAGAAAACAATATGATTGATTTAAATTTTCTAAGACACTTTTTGTTAGTAAAAGTCATATGCGAGTAGGCGTCAACTATCATGAATTCACACCTGAGAAGACAAAGGCCTGCATAATGAGCTGCATAATGAGCCATTCAGTCAGCTGTGTCACTGAGAGGGATGAGTTACAAGAAAGAATGTAAGGACAAAATAGTTTGTAGTTTATTTAGAATATATTTAATTATCCCACAAAATAATTTAATATTCACTTGTGAGTGCAGTTAAACAGTTTATTAGGAACAATCAAAGCTGACTTTCAAACTGAATTTTTTGCATCATTACTCCAGTCACACAATCCTTCAGAAATCCCTTTTAACAATCTTATTTTCTACAAAAAAACATTTATTGTTATTATCATTATTATCATTATTATCATTATTATTATTATTATTATTATTATTAATGTTGAAAAGAGCTGAGAATTTTTTTTTAGGTTTTTTAGGGGGGATAAATTGAAAGAACAGCAATGATTGTTACATTTTGTTACAGTTACATTTATTGTTACATTTATATTATTTACATCAAGCTTTTGAATGGTATAGTAGTGTATATTGTTATTGAAACTTCATAATATTTCACTTGATTATACATTTAGTCAGCAATTATAGTTTGGAAAAAGTCTAACTAGTAAAATGTTTACACGTCTTTATTTTATAAGTGCACAAAGTTTTGTTGTTATTATGTCTGTATACAAAAAAAAGTAGACCCGTTTACAGATTCGATTGATGTATTGCTCTTATCTGTACGATCAAAACTGAAAGTGTAATTTAAGTTCTTTTCGGGGTTATCAGGAGAAAATACCCCAAAACGCGTATACGCGTTAATCGACTCCAGAGGGTTAACACATATAGTAACTATTACTATATGTCTGAATAATACAATGTATGAATGTACATTTAAATAGTTTATTAATCATTTACTTACAGTTTCTAAGTGATCTTATGAAACAACTGACAACTCCAAAATAACTGGTTTGTAAATAATTCTACATTTAGAAATTATAAATTGATCATTAATAAAGTATGGAAAATACAATTCTTAAACATATTACAAGAATATAAAGCATTTCTAGCTGCATTTCTAAACTGTAGTTAAGTTCTGTGTGCAGTTATTATAAACTGTTTACCAAAATTAATAAAGACAAGGCAATTTTAATGTTTAAATCATTAACCTCGTATCAAATGTTTTGTTGTATAATTTATTATGAGCATGTGCATTGAAACAGTAAATGCACGACTTATAAGTAATTATAAAAACAATATGAATGTTACCATAACTGTTCTTATAATAGACTATAGGTCTTAATGAGTCTGTGTAGATATGTTGATAGGATAGTAATGATTAATTATAAATAGACCAGACCTCAGAATGAGACCAGGTGCCAGATCTGGGAAGGCCGTTGGGGAATCTGTGACCAAGAGGATGGACGTGGTGGACAGGATACTGGACACGCTGCTTCGAGGATCACTGCAATGGAAACATGGTGGCTTCCTGCTGGCATGATCTGGAACCTGAACTTTCTGCCAAAATAAGGCCCTACATGAGACTGAGGCACACACGACAGGAGAAACTTACAGGACTCCAGGGCTGCATTCTTCAATCTCCAAATGGACAGGCTGAACATTACTGGTATGTTTTACATTTTCCTTTCCCTTGTACGCTGAGGCTAAATGTATACATATTTGGGTGTTAACCTGTTTGTTTGAATATTTTTTTTTCTTTTTTATCCAGACACCAAGAGCCTCGCAGACAAGGCAGAAGTCATAAAAGGAGCTGGTGAGAGACACAGAGTCTGGTGTCCTGGCTGGAGCCCTCGGGGGACCAAGGATCTTCAGGCGTACATCGGAGAGAGAATCAAGACCACTTTGAAGAGAAGGAAACGAATTGCGCAGGTTGTGGATCAGGAAAAAAAAAAATTAAACCAAAGTTTCTAGTGTTCGAGCGTCAAAAACGTAACACCCTGACGCTTTAGTACACTCCATTTTGCACACTAGTTAATTGTTCGTTGTTCTTAAAATGCATATATTTTGACTGAAGTTTTTATACATGAGTATTACTCCATTCTGCACACTAGTTAATTGTTCGTTGTTCTTAAAATGCATATATTTTGACTAAATTTTTTATACATGAGTAATTACTCCATTTTGCAGACTAGTTAATTGTTCATTGTTCTTAAAATGCATATATTTTGACTGAAGTATTTATACATGAGTAATATACTCAATTTTGCACACTAGTTAATTGTTTGTCATTATTGTTGACGTTAAGCTTTTGTATTTTAATAAACATATGCTCAAGAAGTTTGCTTTTGTCATTAGTCATTATTTTTACCCTGTTTGATTTTAAGAATTTATTTCTGAGACAAGATAGGGATGAAATGGGATCAAAGTTGGATGTGTAAACAGTGTGAATACTTTGAATGTTTTTGTTCTTTGTGTGTTTAAACATTGCTACAATCTACAATCCCAATATAGATTCATCTCTGTCTGTATTGTGGTAGCATAATGGTCCTGCACAAAGAAGCACAACTACATCCAGCCACCAGCGGAGAGCGCCATACATCACAGCCAGTGATGATCAGGACCAGGGATAGCTCCTCTTACACAGGTGTGCACGTTTCTCCTCTGACAGTGAGCCTCATCTTCCGGCCTTTTAAGTCAAATTAGCAGCCACATAAAGGTTCCAGAAATCATACAGGATCATTTAGTTATGGGGTGCAAATTTGACCTTTGACATCTGAACACATACACTGGGTCTGACTGCTTTTCAAAAGGCCAAGGGTGCGGCTCAATCAGCCCCATGGTTCAGTAGTCAGGACACTGATCAGGGAGTCAGCTCATTGACTGAAGGTATGTTGTGTGACTTTAAAAAGACCTCAACGTTTTCAAAATGATTTTGCGGTGTAAGCCATAGCTCAGAGTTCATCTAGGTTTTTGTTTTTTGATTTAGTCATATCAAAAATACCTATGAATGAACTAATGTAATCACATGAGTTTTACTGGTTTATTGGAAAGATGATAGATAGATAGATAGATAGATAGATAGATAGATAGATGATAGGTGATAGGTGTGTGTGTGTGTGTGTGTGTGTGTGTGTGTGTGTGGTGTGAGTTTGTGTGTGAGTGAGTGTGTGTGTGAGTGTGTGTGTGTGTGTGTTAATTGTTTGTTTACACACTGTTTTGTTCTTTCTTTTTGAAGAGTGATAACTTTGATAAATTGACATGGACTGCCGTTCTTGTGTACAATCACTGGTAATGCACTTTGCACCCATTTATACATGTTGTTTTCTAAAATCCCTCTAATTTGCGGATGTTGTATGGCTATGTAAAAAAAATAGATGATAGATAGGTAGGTTGGTTGGTTGGTGTGTGTTGATGGATGATGGTTGGTTGGTTGATAGATAGATAGATAGATAGATATGTTGGTTGGTAGATAGATAGATAGATAGATAGATAGATAGATAGATAGATGCAACATTTATTGTTACATTTTCATTTGCTAAAGCCCAAAGTTTGAAATGACCTGTAAAAAATAGATTTTTTTTTATTTTAAGGTTCTGAAATCACTCAAACACTGAAAGGTCACAAGGTCAAGCTGTCTGTCATAGACTGTAGAACTAATCAGATGATGAAACTACAAATGTTAGTATGTATAATTTCATATAATATGTATTTATTTGTCAAGTGATTATGTATAAAATATTATAATGTGTATGTTATTTCAGTGGGGTTTATGGCAGCAGGGTTTTAGGCCAAAGGGCTGTTTTGGCTGGTTTAGGGTCAGAGTAAATGTTTCAAAATAGTGATAGATAGATAGATAGATAGATAGATAGATAGATAGATAGATAGATAGATAGATAGATAGATAGATAGATAGATGATAGATAGATAGATAGATAGATAGATAGATAGATAGAAGCAACATTTATTGTTACATTTTCATTTGCTAAAGCCCAAGGTTTAAAATGACTGTAAAAAATAGATTTTTTATTTTAAGGTTCTGAAAAATCACTCAAACACTGAAAGGTCACAAGGTCAAGCTGTCTGTCATAGACTGTAGAACTAATCAGATGATGAAACTACAAATGTTAGTGCAACTAAGCATATGAACAGAAAGAAAGCCCACAAGTGCTGAAAACCTTCTTTCTCTGTTAGGGAATGATAGTTTTTGAACAATGTTAAAACTAAAGCTTGCAACTATTAAAGATGTTTCTAACATCTTAAAGTGGAATGTTTTAGCAATGCAGAAAACAGATTTCAGTGAGTTACTAGTTTTATGATTATGAACTTATGTTTGAGCTTCTAATCATAAAACGCTCAGTTTAGAGCTTCTGTGAACAGAAACACTGTTAGTGCAACTGAGCAAATGAACAGAAAGAAAGGACCACAAGTGCTGAAAATCTTCTTTCTTTGTTAGACAATGATAGTTTGTACAAAGTTAAGACTAAAGCTTGCCCATATTAACCTGGTATGAAGTATCCAAGAAATAGAATCCTGGGCATACATACAGGTGTCCATTCATCCGCTATTTTAACATCCTCACCTATTTGTAACAGATAATGGCGTAACACTGACAACCAAACAATACAGGATGATTCAGGTGAGCTAGCAAACATAGCCTGTAGCGATATCAAACATTTTATCTGAATCTCAGGAATCGGTACAGGCTGTAATCTAAAAGTTTTATCAGTCGAATGCGGAGCATTAGTGCACACATAACAGTCAGATAATCCCTCAGTGTTTGCAGTATAATTAATTAACCTCCACCACAAATTATACTGATGGGGAGTGCGATCAACCGACAGATGATGTGTTTGTTCAAATAAATGTTTTAGTCCCAGATCCGTTGTCTCTCCTACGATGACAAGCTGTCCAGCGAAGATTTCGATGATGAGGATGATGATGGAATAACTCATTTTCTTAATTAATTGGGAACAGACACAAAAAAAGAGTATCTATAAGCGTAACCTTCAGAGTCACAACAACACTATGGGAAATTGTCACAAAACCTGTATCAGTTGGTAGATTTGATCACAGGTCTCTCAGGTGATGCAGAATTAACGCGTGATGTGATGATGATGTGTCCAGTTCCAGGAACGAAACATCGATGTCTGAAGTAACAGATTCCTATAGTTGCAGACGATGTGCCTTGTTCCCCGTCAGGCAATAGTGGGGTAGGCACAGACCCAGCCACGAACACAGCAACCACTCCTGGATCGTTCTGGATCGTCAAATGGGCCACACTGTTCCAGAAGTCATACCAAGGGGTCACCTTTAGAACCAGTCGTGTGTGGTAAAATATACTCAGAATAGTCCTGCGACAGCATACACTCATATCTGTTAAAGATATAGAATAGTAGGAGCAGAACTATTTGGATAAAAAACACAACAAAACACAAACATAACGAGACATAGACAAAATAAACACCAATAGCAGCTATCACATGTATCATGGTTATCATTCTTCCGCACTAGGTTAAAACATCAGGTCCTGGTAGACTCATCATTGGAAACCTAGGGAAAAAGAAGACAACAACCATAGCTGTGCATCCTTAGCAGCCATTCCTTGGATATAAAGTACTGCACCACCTGTTGGACTAAATCACATTAGAGGGAGGGTTAGTATCAGCAAGCGGCGACAGAGGCTTCACTTGTGCAAGATGCATCCATCGAGTCAAGCCTGGCTCGATTTCAACAAGAAGAGATGTGGGAGTGGTCAGCAACACAGAATAAGGACCCTCATACCTGGAGGACATTGGTCCTAAGTTCCCTATTTTCTGGATCATTACTTTGTCCCCCACTTGTACAGGATTTTCAACCTTTAAATTAAATGCGGCATTTTTAAGATCTCCAGCATTTTGAGCACTGAGGGCACATTTTTCAATGTGCACGTGAGTACCTTAAGATATTCCTGCAAAGTGTCCTTCAATGGACCCGAGGGGACCTACGTGCAATAATGGAGCATCATATGGTAGTGCCATAGGCCGTCCTATACAAATTTCAGATGGCACTAATCCTGTAATACGATTTGGAGTAGCTCTCATAGCCATGAGAACTGCTGGTAGGTGTCTAAACCAACCACCATCATACTCACTTAATTTAGCTTGTAAGGCCATTTTTTAGGGATTTATTCTGAGCCTCGATACTCCCACTAGATTAGGGAATGTGGAACTTCTGTTTAATTCCTAAAGATTTCATACAAGACTTCAAAACCTTACCAGTAAAATGAGTCCATTGATCACTATCCAGTGACTCGCAAATTCCCCATCTATGAAAAATGTCTTGTAGAAGCAATTCAGCAACTTTTTTCTGCTGTGGCTGTACGCAGAGCAAAAGCCTTCAACCCACCTGGAAAAATTTACAAACAAGAACTAATACATATTTCTACCCATGATCAGAAGGTAACAAAATAAAATCCAATTGTAAATGTGTGAAGGGTCCTCGTGGGCGAGGACTGTGACAATTGGGATTTTACCTTTTACAAAAATTGTGGCTTCGTTTGCAAACAGTAGATACATCTGGACAGTCTGTCCTTCACAGTGTGTAACATATCTGACCAAAACCTTGGTGTGCAATGCTGTGGTACAGATCAATTAGTTTAGTTTGATATCCGCTAGGCGGAAATAAACCCCTTCTTCAGTTAAGGTAGCTGCTAATTTTTGACACATTTCACGATCCTCAGTCGTGTACAATTTAGATAAAGTTTCTGAACCTGTGCAATCAGGATGACAGGGAAAATAACAGCTACTCCCTCAAGTGCCACACCCTTTGCCGCTTCTCTCGCAGCCTTATCAGCTAGAGAGTTTCCTTTTGCCAACCAATCATTGAATGTACTGTGACCTGTGACTTTACAACACTATTTGGTGGAATTTTCTCACACGTTTCAAGAATTTCTTTAATCATGGTTTGATGACTTATTGGCATACCCGCTGTGGTCAAATAACCACGGCGTTTTCCAAACAGGGCCACAACTCTGCACTACATGATAGCTGTAAGCAATATCAGTAAAAATATTTACATTAGTGGAGCTATTTTCACTCGCAGTTATGTTAAGAGCCAGATTTAAGGCAGCTTTTAAAGCATGCAGTTCAGCTATCTGAGCACTTTCTCCCCGAAGCAACCCCGCAGCCAAGACCTTTCCCGTCTTCCCCTCTACTACTGCCCAGCCCGAGTAGCATGTGTCACCCTCGTAGAAGCTACTGCCATCCACAAACATGTCCATGGAATCTGAAAACGGTTCATCTTTGACAAAATGTCCCTTGTCACAGATAATTACCTCAGCGCAGTCGTGTGCACTCCCCTCATTCTCCATTAGGGAGGCAGGATTTGTCCGGTTGTCTGCAACAACAGTGAGCTGAGGGTTCATGAGGGCAGTTTCACATTTTGCATGCCATTGGTTTGAAATCGATTTTTTTTGCGAGAGCAGGCGTAAGAAGCGATGTGGAGTGTGAAGGATCATCTGATTGTAAACCGACTATGGGCTCAGTGACCTTCAACGCCCTCTCGGCACAGTCCAAGGCCATCAAACACAGCATCTGTCCATTCATGGAAGAAGGAGTCAAAGTTGAATAATACCCACACAATGCCATAACTTTTGTCACATTTACATTGTCCCAACACACAGTTATAAGCACTTGGGCCAACATGTGTCCATATATGGAACGCCTTCGTCATGTCAGGGTGATGTAAAGCAGGAGAGGAGGCTAATGCGGATTTGAGGAGAGTAAAAGACTCAGCCATGTCTGCTGTCCACTCCAAAGGGGAAGCACCCGGAAGGCCTCCTTTAAGAGCCTCTGTTAGAGGGTTTTAGCCAAATCAGAAAAAATCTTGGATGTACACCCAATTAAAATTAAATAGCCCCATTAGTGATCTTAAACCAGTAACTGTGGTTGGCTTATTCAATTGAGTAATGGCTATGACCCGGTCTGGAAGAGGTTTTTCCCTCACAACCTATACTTTGACCTAAAAAATGTAACTTCCGGTTGAAACAATTGGGCTTTTCGTCTGTTCAAGAGGAAACCCGCCTCTTGGAGTGTTTTCAACAATCAAATGAGTACACTCAAGTGTTGTGCCTTATCTTGAGATGCTAGAAGAATGTTGTCATAATATTGAACAATAATAGACGGTGCGCACGAGTTAACAACTTTTGATATTGCGTTACTAACGACCCTATGAAATAAACAGGGACTGTCGCAAAAGCCCTGTGGGAGGCGACGCCAAGTTAATTGTACGCCATTACAGGTAAAGGCGAATCTGTATTGATCTTCCTCTCTGATAGGACAAGACCAAAAGCCATTGGTGATATCTACTGCACTAAAATAGCGATGGTTTGGAGAAATGTCATTGAGGATGGTTGACGGATTCGCAACAATAGGAGTTATTTTAGGAGTCAAGGCATTCAATGCGGTGTAGACAATAGTTAACCTATAGCTACCGTCTGGCTTTTTCACAGGCCACATGGGTGAGTTGGTTGGGGAAGTACACCTTACCACAATTCTTGACTCCTGAAGCTGGTTCACAATTTCCTGTGGGGCTCTCTCTGCTTCTCTCCAAAGAGGATACTGTAATACTGGAGGATGTACAGGACCTGAAACATTCAAAGGTTCAATCCTGCAAAGACCAACATCAAGTTTAGAAGTTGACCACAAATTTGCAAATTTTTCAGAAAAATATTGCATCACTGAGGAATCAGTAGACTCCTTTTCATTAGCTGTAATAGCTCCAAGGTCCACAAGAATGTAGCTATCCTGGCCTCCTAGGTTAGCATGTAAAAATGGATGAGGGTCTTCGTGTTCATTTAAAATGGAGGCCACTACCTGTCAGTCTGTATTCTCAAGGGCTCTTGTCAGTTTTTCAACCTGCTGCATGAGCTGTTTTATCCGAGCCTCCATGTCAGCACCCTGCTTCTCTGCACCAGGGTTATTTTCAGCACAAGCTTGAAGAAGTGGTTTTGGTGTCTGCTGTTGTTGAAAAGAGGAACTGGGCTTTCTGAAATTTCGCTCTAAATTTCGGTCAGGGCACCTGTTTGCGTAGTGGCCATCCTGCTGGCAATGGTAACAGCGAAATGCTGGGGCAGAGGGCTGGCCAACCGCAGCAACCAGTCCATTCTTCTGTTGTTCCACGATGTCTTGAGCCCGTGTCCCCCATGCAACAAAAGAAGACCAGTCAATAATGTTGGCAGAGAAGAACAAAACAACTGTGCAAATTTAGCATTCATATTTGACTGTGCAGTGTGAAACATTATTGGACAGTCCAAATCAGGACCTCCTCGTGCTGCCACAAATTCTTTCAGCGCTTTTGTAAAGCGTTCAGTGTAGTCAACAAAAGGTTCATTAGGACCCTGCCTAATCATTGTCACATTAGTGAAAGTCTGAATTCCATTTCCAATTATACACTGTACTTCAGTACGCAGCACTCTGTACTGAGTGGCATAATCATCTGCATTTGCTGGTGGCTGTAAGGGAGGGGTGAGGTTAACAATTTGCCCCTTGTATGTAGATGGGCACACATCATCACAAATTGAATACAGATCTTTTACTGCTAGGTGGTTGGCTCTTGCCATTACCCACAAACGATCCCAAAAATCAGAATTAGTACTGTTAGATTTCATGAGTGGCAGTGTATTTACAATACTAGTCAAATCTCGCACACCCATAGATTGATAGACCCCCACTTGGCCAGTCACTGTCGATTCCTGATGCCCTGGCATCGTCTGCCCAGGCAAAGGAATGGATATCGGGGCCATTGGGGCACTGGGAGCAACAACTCCTTTTTCTTTATCTACTTCACAGTAGCGTGGTCATTTTGGATACAGTTTCACATACTCGCCCCACTCAGCCTCAGCTTCCTCCAGGTCCCCAGGAGAAACAGCTGCAACCTGTATACCACCATTTTCAGAAACATCAGTTACATGTCTCCCTGCCTTGGCAATTGTCTAATAAATCCCACATATCTTGTGTAGCATCTCTGGCGGCTTGTGCCAGTTTATTCACATAAACTATTCTTCCATTACAATCTTTCAAAAGACCTTTTGCACAATCCACAAACAACACAAAACACGTGCATATTTCTTTTGTTTTTTATGATCATTAACTTTATCACCCATTCACACTGCCTTCGCGGACCCAAAATTTCTCTAAATCCATCTTTAATCATTTTCTGTTTAATCTTTTCTTTATTTCCGATGCCTAACATCGCTACTTGAGCAGTGAGAGCTTCGTTAGGAGCTCCTTTTACATGCACATAAGCCATTAGTTCGTGTGCTAACACCCCCAACAAATACAAAGTTTTATTCAATTCAGATACACACAATTAAATACAATTAATTAAATACAATTAATTAAATCCTTTAAATTTTTGTGTTATCTTTACCCTTAATTAATTTATCTTAATCCTTTATCTTAGCCGTCTGACAATTATAACAAATATACAGGGTTAAAATTAGTCACAATGTGGAATTCTGCTACAGTCAAACAATTGTATCAAAATATATGGATTTAAAATTTAGTCGCAAGGTGGAGTTCTGCCAGAGTCAAAGCTGTCGAGTCCATCCCAGAGCCTATATCAAAACGAGAATTGACATACAGATCTGACCCGCACGCTGCAGTAAGCCCTGACAGCACGTGTCTCAAAAACTGTTGCGCTTCAGTAAGCCCTGAAAGCGCCCGCAATTTACCTCCGGTAGGCCCCGCAAAGTGTATTGCTACGCAGAATTATCCACACTGTCAGTAAACTCCTTCAGTGTACAACACATTTAATGCCACAAATCTCCGTTCTCAAACACAGAGTGTAGTGTGCTCATTCCTCACACACGGTTAAACCACCGTACTGCCCCAAATTCCTTCTCTTGCTACAGTCAAGAAAAATGAACAAAATGGGTCCGCAGATATAGCCCTTAGAATCGGCAGGTTTGCACAACAGAAGCCCATAAAGAGAATTAGATGAGCTACTCACCTCTCTTTATCCTGCCTTGCGATGCATCAACTGTACTTCAATGGATCGACCAGATCCCAGCGGTGCCTCCAAAAACTGATGTCAATTTGGTTTATGGTTTGATAGTCAATTTGTAATAATTTGTAGTTTTATTAAATGGAATGTAGAGAACAGAAACTACAAATCATAACTTGAAATTCATAACTTGGAACAATTTTAATAACATTCCATTTAAAGGTCCACCATGCTTAACAGTGTTTCTTTGAGTGCCCTCTAGGGTGTCAAGTGGCATGAATACTAAGTCTGCTGTAACTACTGCCATTTTGTGATGTTTTAAGGGGAAATATTATGGGCGTGGATCCACTTTGTAAGCGAGAGCAAAATCACCAACATGAAGTAGTTATTTTAAATGGACAAATTCAATCAAAGGCTTTTAAAGGTCCTCCATGGCATAGTGTTTTTTCTTTGAGTGCCCTCTAGGGTGTCAAGTGGCATGAATACTAAGTCTGCTGTAACTACTGCCATTTTGTGATGTTTTAAGGGGAAATATTATGGGCGTGGATCCACTTTGTAAGCGAGAGCAAAATCACCAACATGAAGTAGTTATTTTAAATGGAAAAATTCAATCAAAGGCATATAAAGGTCCTCCATGGCATAATGGTGTTTCTTTGAGAGCCCTCTAGGGTGTCAAGTGGCTTGAGCTCTAAGTTTTTTGTAACTACTGCCATTTTGTAATGTTTTTAGGGCTAAATATTATGGATGTGGATCCACTTTGTCAGTGATAGCAAAGACACCAATATACAGTAGCTATTTTAAATGGACAAATTTCATCAAAGGCATTTAAAGGTCCTCCACGGCATAATGGCGTCTCTTTGAGTGCCCTCTAGGGTGTCAAGTGGCATGAATTCTAAGTCTGCTGTGACTATTGCCGTTTTGTGATGTTTTTAGGGCTAAATATTATGGATGTGCATCTACTTTATCAGCGAGAGCAAAGACAGCAACATGCAGTAGCTATTTTTAATTGGACAAATTCAATCAAAGACATTTAAAGGTCCACCATGGCATAATAGCGTTTCTTTGAGTGCCCTCTATGGTGTCAAGTGGCTTGAGTTCTAAGTTTTTTGTAACTACTGCAATTTTGTAATGTTTTTAGGACTAAAGACTATGGATGTGGATCCACTTTGTTAGCAAGAGCAAAGGCACCAACATGCAGTAGCTATTTTAAACGGACAAATTCAATCAAAGGCGCTTAAAGGTCCACCATGGCATAATAGTGTTTCTTTGAGTTCCCTCTAGGTTGTCAAGTGGCATGAATTCTAAGTCTGCTGTAACTACTGGCATTTTGTGATGTTGTTAGGGGTAAATACTATGGAGGTGGATCCACTTTGTCATCGAGAGCAAAGACACCAACATGCAGTAGCTATTTTAAATGGACAAATTCAATCAAAGGCACTTAAAGGTCCACCATGGCATAATAGTGTTTCTTTGAGTTCCCTCTAGTTTGTCAAGTGGCATGAATTCTAAGTGTGCTGTAACTACTGGCGTTTTGTGATGTTGTTATGGGGAAATATTATGGATGTGAATCCACTTTGTAATCGAGAGCAAAGACACCAACATGCAGTAGCTATTCTGAAAAGTGCTTAAATTGATAAATTCCACCAAAGGCTTAGGTCCACCAAGGCATAATAGTGTTTCATTGAGTGCCTTTTAGGGTGTCAAGTGGCATGAATTCAAAGTCTGCTGTAACTACTGGCGTTTTGTGATGTTGTTATGGGGAAATATTATGGATGTGAATTCACTTTGTTAGTGAGAGCAAAGACACCAACATGAAGTAGCTATTCTGAAAAGTGCTTAAATTGATAAATTCCACCAAAGGCATTTAAAGGTCCACCATGGCATAATAGCGTTTCTTTGAGTGCCCTCTATCGTGTCAAGTGGCTTGAGTTCTAAGTTTTCCGTAACTACTGCCGTTTTGTAATATTTTTAGGGCTAAAGATTATGGATGTGGATCCACTTTGTAAGCGAGAGCAATGACACCAACATGCAGTAGCTATTTTAAATGGACAAATTCAACTAAAGGCATTTTAAGGTCCACCATGGCATAACAGTTTTTCTTTGATTGCCTTCTAGGTTGTCAAGTGGCTTGAATTCTAATTCTGTTGTAACTTCTGACATTTTATGATGTTTTTAGGGGCAAATATTATGGATGTGGATCCACTTTGTAAGCGAGAGCAAAGACACCAACATGCAGTAGCTATTTTAATTGGACAAATTCAATCAAATGCATTTCACGAGTTCACACTTACATACAATTGAGAGGGTAAAGTTTAATGCTTATTTGGTGTGCTGTCCGGAGGGAGGGCTCCGAGCTTGGAGTTCGGCCCGAACCCAGAGTACTCCCCTCAAAAAGCTAAAGAGCAGAGGACAGCCGCCGAACTAAAGACCCCTCCAAATGAATGCCAAGTTTGGCGGGCTGGCATCTCGAGAAAGGGTCTGGATGTTAGGCCAGGGGGCCCGTGATGGCAGCTCACTATACCTGGACTGACGGGCCCTGCTGGCCTGCAACGGGGAGCAGTTGTAATTTGGAGTGACCGATCAGGTGAGTTTGCACCTTCTCCACTGTGAGACCAATGCTCGCTGGATAGAAAGAGAAAACAGGAAAGAGGAAAATGAGACCTTGACCAGGAGATTTTCTCACACTGCTTCTGCTGTGAGACTTAATGCTCGCTGGACGAAAGAGAAAACAGGAAAGAGGAAAATGAGAGCTTGACCAGGAGATTTTCTCACACTGCAACTGCTGTGAGACCAAATGCTCACTGGACGAAAGAGAAAAAGTAAGTGCTCTACCGGGAAAGTTCTTGCTGCGTCTGCTATGAGACCAAAAAGCTCGCTGGACAGAAAGAGAAAACAGGAAAGAGGAAAATGAGAGCTTGACCAGGAGATTTTCTCACACTGCATCCGCTGTGAGATCAAATGCTCGCTGGACGAAAGAGAAAATGTAAGTGCTCTACCGGGAAAGTTCTCGCTGTGTCTGCTGTGAGACCAAAAGCTTACTGGACAGAAAGAGAAAACAGGAAAGAGGAAAATGAGAGCTTGACCAGGAGATTTTCTCACACTGCGTCCGCTGTGAGACTAATGTCATGGTTCATGGATCAGTATGTTCATCTTGCATCTCTGTCTGATTGTGTGTGTCTGTTAACTAGCAGCAGCTGCGGGATGAGCACCAGCTGCAACTCATTTGCTCTTCCTTTAAGTTTGGCTGGCATCCTGTTCGTGTTGTTGGTTCGTTGATTTCTTGTCTGTCTCTCTTGTCTAAGTTGTGTTCCTGTACCTCCAGCTGGTATTCTCTGGACCTTATTCCTCGCCCACCTGGGATTCCTGCGCTGGGTTTGAGTTACTGCTGCTTGAGTGGCCTGAGACGTGATTCATCTGGGGTTATGCCATCATCTTCCTACGTTCTCATTGCTGGCTATCTGAGCTACAAATAAACCATTTTTACCTCGCACTTGGATCTCGTGACTCAATCATTGTGACAACCACATGCTCGCTGGACGAAAAAGAAAACGTAAGGGCTCTACCGGGAAAGTTCTCGCTGCGTCCACTGTGAGACCAAATGCTCGCTGGACAGGAAAGAGGAAAATGAGAGCTTGACCGGGAGATTTTCTCACACTGCGTCCGCTGTGAGACCAAATGCTCACTGGACGAAAGAGAAAACGTAAGTGCTCTACCGGGAAGGTTCTTTCTGCATCCGCTGTGAGACCAAATGTTCGTTGGACAAAAAGAGAAAATAGGAAAGAGGAAAATGAGAGCTTGACCGGGAGATTTTTTCACACTGCGTCCGCTGTGGGACCAGATGCTTACTGGATGAAAGAGAAAACGTAAGTGCTCCACTGGGAAAGTTCTCGCTGCGAGACCAAATGCTCGCTTTTTTTTTTCTTTATTCAATAATGGTTTGGTGAGCTTTTTTAATGTGGAATCGGTTGGTCCTGATATAGCTATGGAAAACATCTGAGGACCATCTCCCAAGGGCTTGGATCTGCTGTTGGGAGAGGCCTTTTTGGGCTGCTGAAGTTGCTGCCCCAATACGAAATGAGTGACTTGAAAAATTCTTTACTGGAATGTCTGACTGTTGGAGAACAAATTTGAGGTGTTTCTGGAACCAAAATCGTGTCACAGGTTTTTTGGATTCATCTATGAATAGGGGTTCCAGAGGAGATTTAGCCTGAGAGCTTCTCCATTGCGAATATGCCAGAATTGAATGGTATGGTTGGACTGGCGAGGAGAGATTAAAAATGTAGATGAAATTACCTTTTTTGGTTTGGTCGGTCAAATATGAAATTTATTCACCATCTAGTACTGATAAGTCTGAGATGGTGGGGTGGATTTTTGGGTCGAATTTGGAAGTGATGGCGAGTTCCGAGAATCTGAGAAAACCAAAAAAGGCTAGGATAAACATAGCGTCGAGTGTGTGAGCGGTACTGATGGGCTGGTAGCCTGTGCGGAGGGCGTGAATACATTTGGTGAGAATGTCTAGCATTATGGGTTGTCTAGTGTCGGGACGGGTGGGCTGGGATCTTTGAATTCCTTTGATCAGGAGGGAGGTTTGTGAGTTGTTTATCTCAGGGGAAGGAGTGCCGTACATCAATTTATGGAAAAACTGGATGCCGCTCAAGGAACCTTTGATGGACCCGACTTGAATGCTATTAAGGAAATAAAAGAGGTGACTGGGAATTGATCGGCCTCTGGAGCCAGCGTCCTGAATTTCTGAAACAGAAAACGAGACAGGGAGTCAGCGATTTGGTTTTCTGACCCAGGGATGTGTTTAGCAATTATGATGAATTGGTCGCAAGCTGAAATCCAGGTGAGACACCTTAACAGTGGCATCAGAGCAGGTGAATGGGAATGGCCTTTGTTAATGCAATGCACTAAAATGCTACTAGCAGCCCATTCTTTCCCCCACAGAAAAGCTGCTACTACAAGAGGGTAAAGTTTGAATAGAGCTGAGGATTGAGATATGTCCTGGAGCTGCGGTGGCCATGGAGCCACGAACCAACGACCTTGAAAAAATCCCCCAAAATCGATGGAGGGGGCGGCGTCTGTGTACAGTTGGATATGGGTCGGGGATGAAACCAAGTTGTTATAGAAAAAGGATAGGCCATTCCACTGGTTTAGAAATGTTAACCATAGCCTGAGTTCCTCGCAACATGCTTGAGTTATGGAAATGAGGTCCTCTAACGGAGGACGTGAGTGAGAGGAGATGTGATATGAAGGGATGATGCACATTACGAAGTTTAAATGTCCGAGCAGGGATAGGAGTTCGCGTTTTGAACAATTAGATTTTTCAAGGAGAATAGAAGAGACGAGAATTATTCGGTCAATTTTCTCTTTGGGCAGGGATGCTTGGAATTCCTAGGAACTCAATGGATGTTGCAGGGCCCATGGTTTTTTCCTCTGGGATAGGAATTCCTAGCTCAGAAAAAATGTTTTGGACTGTGAAGATGTGCATGGCTGGGATGGTATTGGGAGGCAAGATTATTAAAAAATCGTCTAGCATTTGAATGAGGTGGGGAATGGGGTAGTTGTTCGCCAAAATCCAGCAGACGGCTTCTGATAGCATGTTGAAAATTTTATGGCTGCTTTTGCATCTGAAAGTTAAACGCACAAAATAATATTTCCCGAGCCAGCAAACTCCAAATAGGTGCCATGAATCTGGATGGATGGGCACTACTTTGAAAGCAGATGTAACGTCAATTTTTGCAAGCCAAGCACCCCGACCTGCGATTTTGATTATGTCGATAGCCTGATCTATGTCGTGGTATTTAAGTGAAAATTCATTGAGAGGGATCAAGCTGTTTATGCTTGGGAATGGGGAATTGTGCGGGGCTGACAGGTCGATTATTAGGCATTTTTTACCCGAGAATTTTCTTGTAGCCACTTCAATGGGGCTAATACAAAACAGATCAAATGGAGGATGGTCAAACGGGCCGATCATGAAGCTTGACTCAACTTCTTTTTTGATCAGTTTGTTTACAACTCCAGGTTCTATGAGGGCGGATTGAAGATTATTACATGTGATGTTTTGGGAGAACGGCCATTCTAAGCCAGGTTTAAAGCCATCTTTTAGGCCTGACAGCAGATAATGAATAAATTCAGCATCCGGGTGATGAGCTAGTTCGAAGTGCATGCGCAAAATATTTACAGTAGTCGCCAAATAAGAATTTTTTTTTTTTTATTCACAGATTTGTAAACTGGACATACGATGCGGGCATGAGCGCCGCCACAGAAGCTACAGATGTGCATAAACCGGCAGCGCGCTCTGTTACATTTACCATTGTTAAAATGATTACAGGGCTGTCTGCTTTTGTCGAAAGGGGAGTCCTGGTTTGCATTGGTGGTTGCTGCCCGAGGCACGTAGCTGGTGGATTTAGCAGTGTTTGTTCCCGCGTAGGCAAGAGAGGAAGGGTTAACCTGCAGGCACTATGCAGTTGAGTGCGCCAGTGACCTGCAAACTGCTCAAGTAATGTTTTTGCAACCTAAAAACACTCTGAGTCGAGTGTGCCCCAGTATGTGCGCTGATTCCACTGTGCGACTCGCACTGCACTTTTGGCTGCAAAAAGTTTATGGTACGTGTAGAAGTGCCCACCCCCATAGGACAGCGCAAGCTCAGCTATGATTGCTTGATAATCGTTCAGTTCCCGCCACCTGTGAGGGGAAAGCTGAACAGATGATTTCAGTGAAACGGGAAAAAAGCAATTAAAAATTCAGAAAATGAAAGAACACGAGATAAGTTAGTGCTTGTGTTTTTCAGGGTAACAGAAATCACTGCAATCTATTTGGCGGTCTGGTTCCACTGCTGGGAGTAGAGGGAGAAGAGAGGAAAGCTCTACATCCGCACCTGAGAGGATCTGTGTGTGGATACTGGTGGTGGTTCCATGGCGACTGCGCTGGACGGAACCGCATCGGAGTTGCTGTGAAGAGAGAATATGGTGATTTAGTTTGTATGAGAGAGCTGGGAAGGGCTGCGAATGTCGGCGGCGGCCTCATGCTTAGATGACCTGCTGTGGCTTGAAAAGGAAAGTTAGTTGGAGGATATGAAGAAAAGGAAGGATTATAGGATGAAGTGTGGGCTTGAGCTGCAAGCGGAGGTGGGCCTGCGGTTGTTTGGGCTACTGGAGCTGCAGGCCACTAGAAGTGGGCGGGGTTATAACCTGGTGGATAGAATTGTTGATATGCTTGGGCCTGTGCTGCTAAGCCTGGGGCTCAGGTGCGACGTCCGGCGTAGGAGGGATGGTCGTGGGACCGGCGGAATGCGAAGGTGCATCCCTGGTGATGTTTACTTCCTCATCGGATGAAGAGCTTAGTCGTTGAGACATGGTAGCAGAGCTGAGACCTAAGAAGCTACTAAACTGCTGCGAGACTGTCAAATGAATTGAGGTGAGACTGCTGTATATATACCTCTTACTATTGTTTGCTGAGTGCTCTCCACCTATGTTAATAAAGGCTCAGTGGATGACTCACGGATATTGTGGGAGGCGACAAAGGGCTTTATAAGGAATTTTTCAATATCATTTGCTTCCTTTCGCCAGAAAATTTATTGTAAGAAAATTTCTGACTTACAATCCAATCTCCGATCATTAGAACAGGCAAACCAACACACTTTTTCCTGATCGTACGGCAACTAAAATGGAAACTGTTAGGAAAGAACTTAATTTATTGTATAGAGAGAGAGCCACATTTCTTATTCAAAGATCCAGACAAAACTATTATTTTCAAGGTAGCAGACCGAGCCATTTACTGGCTCTAAGACTACGTAATAGTGAAAAATTTGCTAATATTACAGCGGTGAAATCATAAATCGTTGAGGTTATGAATGACCAGAAGAGCATAAATGACACTTTTCGTTCCTTCTGTTGTGATCTATATAATTCCAACTCTAATTGTGAACCTACATCTTACACTTCTTTTTTATCTACGCTTAATCTTCCACATCTGGCAGAATCAGACTCTGAGTCTTTAGCTAGGCCTTTATCACTTATTGAATTAGAATCATCGATTAACGTTATGAGCAAGGGGAAATCCCCAGGCCTAGATGGCATACCAGTTGAGTTCTACTTGACATTTTGGTCCGATTTGGGGCCACTTATGCTAGATATGATGCAGTATTCGATTGATCAAGGATGCTTTTCACAAAATATGAACATGGCCATTATATCTCTCCTATTAAAAAAAGATAAAGACCCTACTTTATGTTCTAGTTACCGCCCACTTTCTCTAATTGGTACAGATATTAAAATTTATGCAAAAGTTTTAGCCTGTCGTCTAGAAGGCATTTGACCATTTGGAGTGGAACTATTTGTGGGCAGTGCTTGATCACCTGGGTTTTAACTCTGTCTTTATAAATATGATTAAAATCCTCTATGCTTATCCTTCAGCCATCATTCTTACTGGCCAGATTAGTTCACAATCATTTCCAATTGGAAGAGGCACCCGCCAGGGTTGTCCTCTTTCACCTTTACTGTTTGCTTTATCTCTAGAACCTCTTGCTCAAGCTGTACTCCAGACAGCAAGCAGTTTCGGCCCAGATCCGGCCCACATCTGGCCCGAAACTGCTTGCTGTCTGGGTACGTCAGTCAGAACTTATACTTCCTATTTCTGTTAAGAACATTTTACATTACATATCTTTATTTGCAGATGACATATTGCTATTTTTAGATAATCCAGTTCTATCAGTTCCCCATGTTTTAAATTTATTTAATCAGTTTAGTAATTTATGAGGGTACAAAATTAATTGGACAAATTAATCTGCAACATTTTCTGGTTTTATTCCAGTGGTGCATTCTTTCACATACTTAGGTATAGATATTTATTCGTCCTTGCAGGATATTGTCTCAAAAAAATTGAACAAAAACTTGGCTAAAGTAACCTTAGATCTGGCAAATTGGAAACATCTTCCTACTTCTTTCCATGCAAGAATATCTATTGTCAAAATTAACATCCTTCCTTGCATTAATTTCTATTCCTCTATGATTCCTCTACCCCAACCTGCTGGCTATTGAAAAAAAAAAACTTGATTCAGTAATCTCTCAATATATTTGGAATGGTAAACGTTATAATAATAATTAAATTATCTAATTTACAGCGTAACAGATCAGATGGTCATTTCCAAATTTTTGAAATTATACGCTGACTCATTTACTCTTCTTGCACTGTCAGCCTGGTTTAAACCAAATGTGTCAACCTCATGGTGGGCTATTGAAGAATCTCTTGTTTCTCCACACAGTATAGAACATTTGGTTTTTGCTGGTGTCTCACTCAGACAATGTAAACTTTGTTTTGCCCCTATCATAAAACATTTTATTTCCACTTGGAGAATGGTGACCAGGAAGATAGAGCCAAACTTGAGGTGGCATCGTCATTCACCCTTGTCCCATAATAATATTTTTTTATCAGGTAAAAACCAATTTTACTGTCCACAATCGATTAAATGTAAAGTAAATTCCATTGGTGGCATTTATGATGACAAAGGCCTTAAATCATTTCAAGATATCAAGGCTCTTTTTAATCTACCAGGAAACTCCTTTTTCATGTATCTTCGCATCAGGTCAGCGCTTCGCGCATATGGGGTTCCCTGGGATGCACAACTGCCTGTACATCCCTTGCGAAAAGTTATTCTCCCCACTGATAATTCTGTTATTTCTGCTTAAATTGTTTACTCTTTTCTCCTCAAACGATCATACAAACCATTATCCATAACAACTATCTGGTCTAAGGATATCAGTGGTGACTTACAAACTGTATTTTCTGATCAAATTTGGGAGACAGTCATATCATCCTCAAAAAATCCAAATCATCAGATGATCCATTGGAAATTATTACATAGACTCTATCTGTCCCCTTTAAAACGCTTCTATATGCATGTCACCTTCCTCGAGTTGCAATTTATGTCCACAGGGGGCACTCTGTACATATTTACATTTTTTTTTTTTTTTTGGGGGAATTCTCTGCACTTTCTTCTTTCTGTTCTTAGCTTGCTCATGATATATCATTCCTATTAGAAAAGGATGTGGTTTGACTCCAGATCTTTTCTTTTTAAATAATTATTCAATATTGTCTCTATCTCCGCAACAGAGAAACCTACTTTTAGCTGCTCTTATTGCTGCTGCAAAAAAATGTTAGTCAGTCGCTGGGTTCCTCCCCTTTCAATGACCAGACGTGTATGGGGCTTATCTTTGCTTGACATTGTTTCTATGGAACTATCTACAGCTCGTATTCATGGAGCAAAGACAAAAACTTTGAAAACCTGGACTGCTATGACTGGACTGGACCTTGACATTGTTAAAGCTTTTGTATCTTCTTTTGATGTATAATTTATTTTGAATTTGTGTATATTTTTTATTTATTTTGTGATAGAGTATTGCACTTTGTACTTTTCTCCACTGCAGTGTCTTGTTTTTCTCGGCACAGTGTGGGTCTGCCTGGTGAGTTGGTGGGTGGAGGATATGACGGCAGTCTAGATTGGTGTGTCATATTTTATATTGTACTGAAATGTCTGCTTAATAAAAACAATTGTTGACAAAAAAAAAAAAGTTATAGACAGTGCCTTGAAAAAGATTTTACCAAACTGAATTTTTTTTATTTGATATAAAAATACATGAAATCAGTCCTGGAGCAATATAGAAAAGTAATGGGTTGAAAGAAAATCTCATGAGTTTCTATTTCAAATCTGAAGGAGATACAATGAAAAATGAGATTCCTGCAACCATTTTTCTGAGACTATGTCTAGTCCCCCCCCCCCCTCCCCCCCCCCAAATATTACAAAAATAATATTTACCACCTGTATTGAAGGGTTCTACAAACTATTTTAGTCATTAAACATACCACTGCATATTTTTTTTCAATTATAAAACAATAGACAGAAACTTAGACATCATATAAGTGATTATTGAGCACTAGAAAAATTAATATAAGTGATTTATTTACATGCTGATGTGCTGATGGCCAGTTATAGAGATGGTAATCATATAAATGCGCCATAAAGTCAATAAATCACACTCTATTCATATAGATGGCATTCACATTGATAGCCATGATTACACAGTAATAGCGAGCTGATTTGCACTCAAACAGATGGTAATCATGCAGATACGGGCACATTCAACATAAAACACACTCACACATATATGAAAAATTAAGAAAAAGGCGATCGCTAAGTTCCGCCTCCATCAGATGACAGGTGTGTCAGAGCGCGCGTCATGAGAGAGCGCCAGAATTCAAATAAACACTTTTTTTTGGTGGATTGTCTCATTCCGTTTGTTACACTGTATGCTACAAAACCATGCCCTTTTTTTTACTACCAAGACGCAGTTTCTGAGCGTGAGTTATTCCATAACGGACACAAACAATTCTGTCCCTGAAGAACTGAAACGTAAACAAAGGAATTATCATCCATATTACAACATTAATTTTCCATGAGATTTCATTCAGTGGACCCTTACCTTTCTAACTAAACCGGGATTTACAGCTGTGGATGTGTTTATGACTCGTTATTATGATGAATCTGGTGTGTACTGCATTTTCATTCTTCATGTTTTGATGTGTACTGCTTACACAAATCTAGCAAATACATTCTTTATAAGCTTTCCATTGAAAAACAGTGAGTCGTCGATGCTTGAGGCTTAGATCTTTATAATGATATATAGTTTGTCAAGATTAAATTTGTCCCATTTCATTTAATCTATTTGTAAATACTGACAAGTGCAAACAAGGGAAGTTAAGGACGCCAGTGTCGGGTTGCAGGTTAACAGGTTAAGACTTGTCAATGGTTGCAGCTTAGGGCTGCTAATGAATTGTCCATCCCTTATATAGAATATATGGAGTTAGACATTGAGCTATGTGGGAAGTTTTTTCCAAAATGTGGTGTTTTGGTAGTCCGGGATCCTTCTGGTGGTATTGGTGCCCAAGCACCAGGTGTATTGGGGATGAATGTATTAGGCCATTGCTACCAGGAACTTTTCGGGGAGCACGGGCCTTTACTCTTCGAGTCTCCACCAGCGTTGTCTGTACCTAAGGTAGTCTTTCAGACATTGCAACATTGCCACCAGGTGAGCATTCAGTCTCCTGTTGATAGGGGGCACTATCAAATTGGTAGCGGCCACCTGTTCAGAATGTTACTCGGGGTGGCATAGTCCTTCTTGAGTGTCCCGAAAGTGGGTTCCCAATGAGGCTCTTAATCTCCCCTGCTTTAGTCCAAGTGATCAGGAGTACAGTCTATGTACCTGTTGTTAATGTAGGGACGACTGACATGCTGTTGTTCCCTTGTTGTGTCGTAGGCTCAGTGACTAGCATATGGGTTGTTAGTATACCTCCTGGTGTCTTTGAGGTTAAGTCTGGGACTGTTTGTTCGGTCTCTTCCCAGACCGGTGTGTCGTCTGTACAGGGTCAGTTGGATGCAGGGCTGGGCGATATATCTAATGATATGATCATGCGCATCTAGTCAGTAAAGCCGGTTCCATGATTACCGCTAAATCGCCATCACCTGCTTTTAAATGGAGCAGCATTTAATAGACAGAGCCGTAGATCACTGACAAGCTATGCAATATCACGTTCTTTATCGAAGGCGATTCATCTGGGATAATGAACGCGATATTGCGTAGCTTGTCAGTGATCTATGGCTCTGCCAATAAATGCTGCTCCATTTAAAAGCAGGTGATGACGATTTAGCGGTAATCACGGAACCAGATTTACTGACTAGATGCGCATGATCATATCGTTAGATATTGCCCAGCCCTAGTTGGATGCAGTGGATCTATCCCTTCTGTCTGCAGGAGATCAGAGTAAGGTTAAGGATCTCCTTTGGAAGTTTCAGTCTGTGTTTTCTACTTTTGAAGGAGATTTAGAATGCACTGATTTTGATCTCTCATGACATTCCTTTACTCAATGACGCTTCTGTTCAGCAGCGGTATCGGTGTGTACCCCCATCTGATTATGAAGCAGTACAGGCACACATTAACCAGTTATTAGAGACCCAAGTGATCCGAGAAAGTTGTAGTCCTTGTTTCTCCAATCGTGCTTGTGAAGAAAAAAAGATGGGAGTCTACACATATGTGTAGATTACCGCCAATTGAACACCAAAACGAGGAGGGATGCTTTTCCTTTACTTTGGATTTAACCAGTGGGTATAACCAGGTTCCTGTTAAGGAGGGGGATAAGTATAAGACTGCTTTTTGCACCCCATTCGGCCTATTCAAGTGGAATAGAATGCTGTTTGGGCTCTGCAATGCCCCCAGCACTTTCCAGAGGCTCATGCAACATCTATTTCGTGATCAACAGTGTCAGTCATTATTGTTGTATTTGGATGACATTGTGGTGTTTTCTTCTTCTGTTGAGCAGCACTTGGAAAGGTTGGAGGTTGTCTTGGGACGACTGGAGCGTCAGGGCCTAAAGCCAAGCTGGAGAAGTGTGTGTTTCTTCAGTCTGAGGTGAGGTACGTGGGCCATGTGATTTCCTCTAAGGGTGTGGCTACAGACCCTAGTAAAGTCCAGGTGGTGGTTAAGTGACAACGTCCAAATAATGTTACCGAGCTGCGTTCCTGCATCTCCTAAGCGAGAAAGCCGTTCCTTTCTTGGCTTTGCTAGCTATTACCGCCGGTTTGTGGAGGGGTTTGCCAGGATTGCAGCCCCTCTGCTTTGGTTAGTGGCAGAGTTTTCTAGTACTAGGGTTAGGACTAAGAAGCAAGCTGGGTTAGGATTTTTGGTGGCCTGGAGCGAACCATGCCAGCAGAGCTTTGAGGAGTTAAAGGCTAAGCTTACCACTGCCCTGGGTCTTGCATACAGTGACTTTTTCCAACCTTTCATCCTGGAAGTGGATGCTAGCCATGGTGGTTTGGGAGCAGTCCTTTCCCAAGAACAGGAAGAGAAAGTATGCCCTATTTCATATGCTAGTCGCAATCTAAGGGTGTACTCACACTAGGCACAGTTGTCTTGAACCTAGCCAGAGCGTGATTAACCCTCCTCCCCACTCCCCCGCTGGACTGCACTCACACTTGCACTAAACTTTATGTCCCGGAGCACGCTTATGTCATGTATGAGATAATGGAGAATACCACTTTTACTAACATTCTGCAGAATAATTAATAATAATTAATTTATAATATATGCCGTGCATTGATTTTCACTTGTATGTATCAGAAAATGATTACGGAGATAGCTGAGGTTAATGAAATAATTTGCAGCTTTACGAGAGCTTTACTTGCAAACTACAATTCCTGTTCATCAATAAGGTAAGAACCAGAGCCATTATAAACCTAAATATACTTGACTGAATTCAATTTATTGAAAAGTGTAGTGTAGTAGTAGTAATACAACATGTTTGCGGTCGTACTGATGACAGTAGCGCACACAAATAATATCTGTTCCGTGCTCCGGCGTGGTTAGTGCTCACACTGCATGCATACTGCGCCCAGGCCCAACTAAACCGTGCCCTGGCCCAACCCTTCCAACCGGGCCAGGGCCGGCTAAACGAACCGCACCCGAGCGGGTCTTGGAGAGATCATACTAGTGGGAGGTATGGGGCTCTGGGGGTCAAACGTGCTCGAGCACGGTGAAAATTGCCTAGCGGAGTACACCCTAAGGCCCACTGAGCGCAACATATCTAATAACAGCTCTGTGAAGCTGGAGTTTTTGGCACTCAAGTGGGCCATGACTGAAAAATTTAGAGAGTACTTGTTGGGTAGTCAGTGTCTGTGGTTTTCACAGATAACAATCCCCTGAGCCATCTGTCAAAATTAGGGGCCACTGAACAGCGTTGGGCTGCCCAGTTGGCTACTTTTAATTTCCAGATACGGTATAGGTCTGGAAAAAGTAATAAGAACGCTGATGCCCTTTCCCACCAGAACTTTCCAGAAGAGGGACTACTGGGTGGACTAGCACTCGGAACATTAGTACCAGCATTGTTGCAGCCAGCAGAGGAGGCCAGTTCAGTTGTAGAGGTACAACAATCAGTGATTACTACTTGCCTGGTGCTTCTGGTGTTGAGTTTGGTTTGTTGCAGACTGGAGACCCAGTCATCTCTGAGATTTTGCCATTTTGGAAGCGGAAGGCCCCTCCCAGGGTGGAGGAATGGCAGCGGATGTCTATGGAGGCACTGAAGTTACTCTGGCAGCAGGACCGTTTGGTGGAACGAGATGGGATACTTTACCGTAGGGTCCAGTGTCCTGATGGTGGAGAGGAGGTCTTGCAGCTACTATTACCAGCTGCATTAAATCTTTTGGCTTTGTCTTTTTGCATCTTTTGGCTTCACGGCCAAATGAAATCCTGGCCATTTTACGGTGCTAAAGCCTTCTAGCTCAGGTGTGGAAAACGTGCTTGTGATGACTGAGGTCTTTAGTAAATATACTCTCAGTGTTCCTACTCGGAACCGGTGGGCTGAAACGGTTGCTCAGGCCTTGGTCAACGAATGGTTCTACAAGTTTGGTATTCCAGGTTGTTTACACTCGAATCAGGTAGGTAACTTTGAGTCTTCACTCATTCACCAACTGTGTGGCTTGTACGGAGTGGAGAAATCTCGCACAACCCCTTACCATCCAGCAGGAAATTGTCAATGCGAACGTTTTAACCGGACTCTGAATAATCTGCTACGCACTTTACCGGTATCCAGAAAGAGGGACTGGGTGTCATGTTTGCCCCAGGTACTCTTTTATTATAATACAACTCCCCATCAAGCCACCGGTGAGTCGCCCCATTTTCTGATGTTGGGTCAGGAGCCGCGGTTGCCTGTGGACTTCCTGTTGGGTAGGGTACAGGAACCAGTGGCTGGTAGTGTACACAAATGGATCCGGGAGCACCAAGCCAGGTTACAAGTGGCATTTGAAGGTGCCCGGGAGTGTTTACAAATGGCGGCCAAGCGGCCCAAGATGAAACATTATCAGCAGGCGTGAGATGCACCTTTGGTAGAGGGACAGTTTGTGTACCTTCAAGAACATGGCCATAAGGGCCGACATAAGATTCAGGATATGTGGAGCTCAATCAAGTATCAGGTGGTGCGGGCCCCTCAGGAAGAGGGTGGGGTTTACTCCATCACTCCGAGGGATGATTTGAGGAAGGTAAGAAATGTATATTGTTCCCTACTTAAAGGGCGAGTTCAGGGAGATGCTCCTGTGGGGGTATTTCTAGAGCAGCGGTTAGAGTGCCCAGAACTGCCTTTGCAGGAAGAGGATGTGGATTTAGTACGGATGATAGCTGGAAGTCCCACTGCGTCGAGTAGAGAGTGTGTAATATCTAGCTTGCCCGTATACAATAGAGCTCAGTCACCAGGGGGATTGTTAGATCTGGCTACTTCAGGGCCCGTAGGTGTTTCTGCTGAATCAGAGGTGGTAGACAGTTGTCCTGCTCCAGTATCTGTCTTGGGGGTGGGTAGGCAGCTGGAAGTGGGAGAAACAGTAAAGATTAACAGGAGTAATGGCAGGCACCACTCTAATCTTCATCACCTTCCTCGTACATCAAGGGTTGTTTTTAGACACTGGAATTGAGATGATGGGGTTGTGCATCGTCAGGTCGGCGATGCAAAAGTGGAGGGGGTATATTGTGGTAAATACCGGTTTGCGGGAAATTTACACCTTAGGAAGTTAATTGAGCAATGCCACTGTGTATATAAAGGGCATCCTCCAGAATAGAGGTATGCCACGTTATCGTGTCATGAACTGTCACTGTCACTTCTGGAATCCCGCCGCTCTGAGTCTGAGGTATGTGTGTTTGGCATTTAGTTCATGGTTAGCATGTGTATCGTGGGTTTAATAAGTGTTCTGTGGAGCTGGTGTTGGTCAGTGGGAGTTTATATTACTGCTTAAGAGGGTTGGTTTCCCCAGCGATGCGGTTAAATTGCCTGTTTAGAAAGAAAATTACTACATATACATGTGAGTGACAGGAGTAACGACTGCTCTTCTCTTTGGTAGGTAACATATTTTTATTAGTGTGGGCACAGAATATGAATGAGTTTGTGGCACTTTTGAACGACATGTTCTCTTCCCGGTCACTGATCAGTATAAGGGATTGGTTTACCTGAAATTTGACAAAGTCCAGTGAAGGGTATGTAAAATTATTTAGATCCCTTTTAGGAGCGGGGTGATCCACAATGGATGGGCTATCTGTTGTGGAGAATCCCTCACATTGTTTTGTCCAAAGTGTGGGGTGTAGGTTCCTTGCCATGTAATTTCACTAGAGTGTGTGTGGGTGCTTGTGAGATTTCATTCACAGAGGGGCTCGGTTATTGTGGGCGGTTTTGATGATCAATGCTTAGCCTGCCCACTTTCTGGGGCACCCCGGCTAAGTTAGTACATTTTTATTTAATCTAACTGATTGATTGCTTTTCTTTATTGTTGTGGCTTTGTGTCGGTTGTCGTCATTTTACTGTTTGCTATCACCATGGTCTCTGTTTTATTTATAAATTAATAAAGCTTCATTTGATACGTATCCATGCCTCATGGTTCAGGGGATTTTGTGGGAGTGAACGAGCTTGCGTACCTTTTTATTGATTGGTATTTCCCCAGGTGTTCAGCCAGGGGTGGCATAATCACTACTAGTGATAATTTTTTAATCTAAGCCTATACACCTTTATGCCATATATATAGACAGAACAAAAACACATAACAAAAGAATAAAAAATACAAATAAGTAGGTAAGGAATAACAATATACAAACTGACAATTGTATGTGCAGGTATATTACAATAGGCAGTTTTGTATGTACAGGTATATTATGTGCAAATTTGAAGCGTAGACTAAGTATGTGTGTTAAATAAATAAGTGTATGTGTGTATAAATAGTGTTGTGTGTTCCACAGTTATTGTCAAGTGTTTATTAGATGGATTGCCTGGGGAAAGAAACTGTTCCTGTGTCTGGTCGTTCTGGTGCTCAGAGCTCTGTAGCATCGACCAGATGGCAACAGTTCAAAGAGCTGGATGTGAGGGGTCCAGAGTGATTTTGCCAGCCCTTTTGCTCACACTGGATAAGTACAGTTCTTGAACAGAATGGAGGGTTTTACCGATGATTCGCTCAGCAGTCTGGACTACCCTCTGTAGTCTTCTGAGGTCAGATTTGGTAGCTGATGGCGGAGTAGAACTGTTTCAGCAGCTCTGGTGGTAGGTTAAATTTCCACAGCTGGCAAAGGAAGTACAACCTCTGCAGGACAATGGAGTCAATGTGAATGTCCCACTTCAGGTCCTGAGAGATTGTGGTGCCCAGGAAACTGAATGACTCCACTGCAGTCACAGTCCTGTTCATGATGGTGAGTGGTGGGAGAGCAGGGGGGTTTCTCCTGAAGTCCATTATCATCTCCACTGTTTTGAGTGTGTTGAGCTCAAAGTTGTTGAGACTGCACCAGACAGCCAGCTCTTTAACCTCCTGTCTGTAAGCAGACTCGTCACCGTCCTGAATGAGGCTGATGATTGTGGTGTCATTTGCAAACATCAGGAGCTTGACAGAGGGGTCATTAGATGTGCCGTCGTTGGTGAGCGCAGCCCTGAAGAGTTCCAGTGCTGATTATACAGATGCTGGATGTGTATTTTCCCAGCCTCACTAGCTGCTGCCTGTCTGTCAGGAAGCTGTTGATCCACTGACAGACAGAGGTGGGCACGGTTGCTGAGTTAGTTTGGGCAGGAGAAGGTTTGGGATGTTAGTGTTAAAGGCCGAGCTGAAGTCCACAAACAGGATCCTCACATAAGTCCCTGGTCTGTCTAGATGTTGCAGAACATAATGCAGTCCAATGATTACTGCATCGTCCACAGACCTGTTTGCTCTGTAGGCAAACTGAAGAGATCCAGTAAGGGTCCAGTAATGTCCTTCAGGTGGGCCAGCACCAGTTTTTCAAACGACTTCATGACCACAGACGCAGAGCCACAGGCCTGTAGTCATTTAGTCCTGTAATTTTGGATTTTTTTAGTATGGGGATGATGGTGGAGCATTTGAAGCATGAAGAGACTTTGCACAGTTCCAGTGATCTGTTGAAGATCTGTGTGAAGATGGGGGCCAGTTGGTCAGCACAGGATTTCAGACAGACTGATGTAACATAATCTGGGCCTGGTGCTTTTTTCCTTTTCTGCTTCAGAAAAGTTTTTCTGTTGACACATGCAGTACAGTTGTACAGATAACATTTATCAGTCCTCACTTTCTAGATCAACACAAATATTTAACTTGAGCTGCTCTTTAACCTCATCGTCTTAGTGCAAAAGGTCAAAGGCTGATTTAATGTTATACTGTTACTCCATGCCTAAGGTGGTAATTTATTTACGCAAATCTAACAAACTCTTGTCCATTATGACAACGGTTCAATGTCGAGGACAAAGAAAATGTATTGTCCAGTGTCTTCTAAACTGTTCATGTCTCATACAACGTTTTTATTGTTTATCTATTTAGGAATAACAACATGTTTGACATTGTAAATTTATACTGTGTACTTAACAGGGGCCCTTAATTGTTAAATATATGTATTAGATTGTGAGGAGTTTGCAAAATAGCACTTGGACATTTGTTATATACAGTATATACTGACGTGGTTTCTCTAAGTGACTTAAATTCTGTAGATTTAATGTCAAAAGATAAAACACTTTTCTGCTTAACCTACATTCACTTAATCTGGATTGGCTGATTACATGAAAAGTTGACATAAAACAGACAGTACAAAACTACTGTTGAGAGTTTTTTTTTTTTATTTGGTTTTCATAACTGTTATCTTTTATCCAGTGTTGTTGTGCTTGATGGGGTACTACATTGGATATACTGAAAAACATGTTACCCTTGGGAGATATCATCAGAAAACACGGTATAGCTTTCACTGTTATGCTGATGATACTCAGCTCTATATTTCTTCGTGGCCTGGCGAAACATACCAATTTGAAAAACTTGTGGAATGCATAGTCAATATAAAAAACTGGATGACGAGTAATTTCTTGACCATATTAGCCCGGTTCTGTCAACACTGCACTGGCTACCTATTAAACATCGTATAGATTTTAAAATCTTGCTTATTACTTATAAAGCCATGAATGGTTTAGTACCTCAGTATCTGAACAAGCTCTTGTTACATTATAGCCCTCCATGTCCACTGTTTTCAAAACTCAACTGCGGGCGGCAGATCCTTTTCCTATTTAGCACCCAAACTTTGGAATAACCCACCTAACATTGCTCGGGAGGACAAACTCTTGCAGTTCAAATCTAGATTAAAGACCTATCTCTTTAACCTGGCTTACACATAACACACTAATACACTTCTAATATCCAAATCCGTTAAAGGATTTTTAGGCTGCATTAATTACAGTAGGTCAACCGGAACCGGGAACACTTCCCATAACACCCGATGTACTTGCTACATCGTTAGAAGAATGGCATCTATGCTAATATTAGTTTGTTTCCCTCTTATTCCGAGGTCACCATAGCCACCCGATCCAGTCTGTATCCAGATCAGATGGTCACTGCAGTCACCCGGATCCAGTATGTATCCAGACCAGTTGGTAGATCAGCACCTAGAAAGGACCTCTACAGCCCTGAAAGACAGCAGAGACCAGGACAGCTAGATGAGCCCCAAAAACAGATCCCCTGTAAAAATCTTGTCTCAGACGACCACTGGGACAAGACCACAGGAACCAGTTGAGTCCTCTGCACAATGTGACTTTGCTGCAGCCTGGAATTGAACTGCCGGTTTCGTCTGGCCAGAGGAGAACTGGCTCCCTGGTTTCTCTCAAGGTTTTTTCTCCATTCTGTCACCTATGTTGTTTTGGTTCCTTGCCGCTATTGCCTCTGGGTTGCTTTGTTGGGAACACTTCATTTCCAGCGATATCTTTGACTTGATTGCAAATGATTGCAAAGATACTATTTAAACTGAACTGAGCTGGATGATGACATCACTGAATTCAATGATGAACTGCCTTTAACTGAAAAATGAGTGTTTACTATTGTCATTTTGCATTATTGGCACACTATTTTCCTAATTAATGTTGTTCAGTTGCTTTGACAATCTGTTTTGTTAAAAGCGCTATATAAATAAATATGACTTGACTTAACTTGACTAGTGTGGCCATTGTAGCCTAATTTACATCCAACAAAAAGCTGGAATATGATATCACTGTTTTCTCTATAGCTACTTTATAGTAGCTTTTTAATTGATGGACTTTATGCAGTAGTTGGACGGTACTGATTTCAACTAAATATGATTGTTTACTATTATCTTATTAGAACTGCTTTACAGCTGAACTAAATTTTGTTTGCATCACTGAATCACTATTTTCTATTACCCATTCTTTATTGTATAAAGTGCTACATAAATAAAGGTGACTTGTCCTGACAACTATTTTCTATTGAATCAGTGTTCATACTGGTCACTGAGTACAAGAGAGGTGAGGGGGTGGAAAGAGATTATCTGTTCAAGAATGCAAGTCAATGGCAAAACTTGAGGGCAGACTTTGTCTATGCTGCATTTGAGGCAGGAGGCATTAGGTAAATAAATACATTTTCATGACTGAAATTTGACAGTTGAGTAAAAATATCAAATGTTGCATAAAAATACCAATAGTTACTTTCCAGTGTTTTAAATGAGACAAACTGATCATTATAAAAAATGGACATGAACAAATAACATTAACAGTGAAATAAAGTTAATGGACATGAACCAAAAACATAACAGTGAAATGAAGTTAATGAGCCACTTAATAATGTGGAGTGACTAAGCCTCGGTGAGTACAAATATTAAGTCAAGTCGTCGTTATTTATATAGTGCTTTTTACAATGCAGATTGTCAAAGCAGTTTTAAAGCAGTATTAAACAGGGAAATGTGTTGAAATAGTGTTCCATTCTACTCTGGTCAGACAAAACCAGCAGTTTAAATCTAGGTTTTATATTACACACTGGATCTATGTGTATAAATGCTTTTTAATGTTCGAGATATGTGTATATTTATTACTTTATTTTTTTTTAACTGACAAAAATCTTTGTGTGTGTGTGTTCAACCACTAGCTTACATTGTTAGAAATTTTTACATTTGTCATGTTTTTGTTTTCTAATTAGTCTTTAAAACCCAATAGTGCTTTTGACAAATAGAATATATTATACTGGATTACATAATCAGATTCCAAATATTAAGTACTTAATATTTGGATTAAATTACATTTCGTAATTACGAAATAATCAGACTACTTTTTTATTGATTACATGATTACATATTATTCACACAATAGCAATCAATTATTCATAATTTATTGTTGCTACCTAATTCCTCTTTTTCTTTTTTTTAAATATTCCTTTTAAAAATGGCCTACTGCTTCTCAGAATCAGAATCAGAAAGAGCTTTATTGCCAAGTAAGCTTGCGCATACATGGAATTTGTTTTAGTGACATAAGCCTCCAGTACACAGAGACAACAACAACACACAGAGAAAAAAAGAGACAAATATTGCAAAATAAATCAAAAAATAAATGCATTGTGTGAACAGTTGTGCTATAGATGATAATGTAATAGAATAGAGTGAGATGCAGGGATGTACTAAGATGGAGGTGGTAACAAATAAATATAAGGATATTGCAAATTTTTATTGCATAAGTGGGAAACATTTAACTGTTCATGAGGTAGATTGCCTGGGGGAAGAAACTGTTCTTGTGCCTGGCTGTCCTGGTATTTGCAGCTCTGAAGCACTGGCCAGGGAAGTACAACCTTTGTTGGGCCTTTTTAACAGTGGAGTCAATGTGATTGTCCCACTTCAGGTCCTGAGAGATGTTGGTTCCCAGGAATCTTAATGTCTCCAGTTCACAGCCACTGTGCTGTCTATGATGGTGAGTGGGGGGAGTGCAGGGGGGTTCTCCTGAAGTCCACTATCATCTCCACTGTTTTGAGAGTGTTCAGCTCCAGGTTGTTAAGACTGCACCAGACAGCCAGCTGCTCAACCTCCTGTCTGTAAGCAAGTAAGGGTCCAGTGATGTCCTTCAGATAAGCCAGAACCAGTTTTTCAAACGACGTCATGATGACAGACATTAGAGCCACAGGTCTGTTGTCGTTAAGTCCTGTTATCTTGGGTTTCTTTGGAACGGGGATGATGGTGGAGTGTTTGAAGCAGGTAGGCACTTCACACAACTCTAGAGATCTGTTGAAAATCTGTGAAAAGATGGGGGCCAGCTGGTCAGCAGAGGTTTTTAGACAGGCTGGTGTAACACCATCTGGGCCTGGTGCTTTTATGCTTTTGTTCTTCCTGAAGACCTGGCGCACATCATCCTCACTGATTTGAAGTGCAGGAGGGGGGAGAGGGGTATTGCAGGAGGTGTTAATAGTTGTGTAGGGAGATGGTAAGAACAGGTGTGGGGGGTTTCAAATCTACAATGAAACTCATTCAGCTCGTTAGCAAGTTGTTGATTCGCCTCAGTGCAGGGGTATGGTGTCTTGTAGTTTGTGATGGCTCTCAGCCCTTTCCACATTGAAGTTGAGTCAATGGAAGTGAACTGATCTTCCAACTTTTTCCTTTTAGCCACTCTAATGTCTTTGTTCAGTGTGTTCCTGGTCTGATTATACAAGACTCTGTCCCCATTTCTGTAGGCATCCTCTTTGGCCTGACGAAGATGTCTGAGTTTTGCTGTAAACCATGGCTTATCATTGTTGAATATGTTAAATATGTCCTGATAGGAATGCATAAATCCTCACAAAAACTAATATAGGATGTTACAGTCTCTAAGTTCATCCAGATCAGTGGTAGCAGCTTCAAAAACACTCCAATCAGTGAGGTCGAAACAGGCTATTAAAGCCCACTCTGTTTTGTTGGTCCATCTCTTTACAGACTTTACTACAGGTTTAGCAGATTTAAGTTTTTGCCTGTAGGTTGATATAAGATGAACCAGGCAGGGATCAGACAGCCCCAAAGCTGCTCATGGAACAGAGTGATATGCATCCTTTATTGTGGTGTAACAGTGATCTAGTATGTTACTGTCTCTGGTGGGACATGTAACATGCTGTCTGTATTTTGGCAGTTCACAGGAGAGATTGGCCTTATTAAAGTCCCCAAAAATGATTAAAACAGTCTGGGTATTGTTGTTCGGTTTCTGTGATCTGATCAGCGAGTTTCTGTAAAGCCAGGCTCATGTGCGCTTGCAGAGGGATGTAAACACTCACAAGAATGAATGAGTGAAACTCCCGCGGCGAATAGAACGGCTTGCAGTTAACAAAGAGCACTTCTAGATGTGAACAGCATATCTTCTTTAACACTGTTACATCTGTACACCACCATCCATTGATATAAAAGCATGTCCTGCCGCCACGCGATTTCCCTGTTGATTCTGCATCGCGATCTGCTCTAAACAGCTGAAACCCGGGCAGATGGAGCATGCTGTCTGGAATGGCGTCATTCAGCCAGGTTTCCGTGAAACACAGAGCAGCAGAGTGTGAGAACTCTTTATTTGTCTTGAAAGAGCAGAAGGAGTTTGTCCGTTTTGTTGGGTAGAGAGCGGAGATTTGCCAGATGTACGCTAGGCAACGGCATTCGAAATCCGCACTTCCTGAGTCTGACGAGAGCACCGGCTCTCTTCCCCCGTTTGCATGTCCTGAAGCGCTTGATCAGTGCAGCCGCTCCGCCGACTACAACATTCAGTACAACGTCCGAATAATTGAAATCCGGTAAAATATTTTGTGGTGTGTTCTGCTGAATGTTCAGCAGTTCATCCCTGGTGAAACTGATCGTGTCTGATAAACAAAAAATAGGACAAAATTAACAAAAACAGTACAAACACTGGAAAGCTGAGCACTGAAGCAGCTGCAGATACTCCACTTATATAAATACATAAAGTCTTCCGGTTTTGTGGACATTCACATAAAAAACAATCAATGTTCAGTTGGCTATAATTACACAGAACACTGAAAGGCCACACAGAATGTAAGCATTGCATCTACTAATGATGAAGACATTAATTTTTTATTTGAATTATCACTCAGTAGGTTACCATCTATTACTATGACTTTGGAAGGCTTTTTTCTTTCAAAAACATAAAAATGCACAAATTCACGTTATTTCTTATTCAATTCAATTAAATTCAATTCAAGTTTATTTGTATAGCGCTTTTTACAATACAATTCATTGCAAAGCAACTTTACAGAAAATTAAGTTTCTACAATATTTAGTAGCAAGCTTATCAGTGGTGACTGTCAGTTCATGTGCATATGGCAGAAATGTTCGGAAAAATCAATAAAAGACGTAAACAAACAGACGATTAATACTATTAACAGCAATTATGCAATCAAACTTATAGCAAAATGTGGTAGTTCTGTATGTTGTCTCTGTGTTAGTATCATCTGAGGTCCTCTGAGGGGTTGGCATCATCTCTTTTCAGGTGTTCTGGATCCAGACTGGAGCTTGTGTAAATCCTAGTTATCACGGGATGTAAATCCCGTGGCAAAATAGAGAAACAGATAGGACAAATAGAGACATAATTAGCGTAGCTGCTGTTCCAGCCAAGTAAAATTAATTAGTTTAACCCAAGCTAAAGAATAATAATGCGCATTTGATCAGATATAACTGCAGTCCAAAATTATGAGATGCATTATTTGAATGCTTGGCCAAAGAGGTGTGTTTTTAATCTAGATTTAAACAGAGGAAGTGTGTCTGAACCCCGAACATTATCAGGAAGGCTATTCCAGAGTATGGGAGCCAAATGCGAAAAAGCTCTACCTCCTTTGGTGGACTTTGCTATCCTAGGTACTATCAAAAGTCCAGCGTTTTGTGACCTTAGGGAGCGTGATGGGTTGTAGCGTGGTAGAAGACTAGTTAGGTATGCAGGAACTAAACCATTTAGGGCCTTATAAGTAAGCAGTAATATCTTGTAACTGATACAGAACTTAATAGGTAGCCAGTGCAGAGACTGTAAAACTGGGGTAATATGATCATATTTTCTAGACCTGGTAAGGACTGTAGAAGCTGCATTTTGGACTACCTGTAGCTTGTTTATTGAGGCTGCAGGACAACCACCTAGCAGTGCATTACAATAGTCCAGTCTAGAGGTCATGAATGCATGAACTAGCTTTTCTGCATCAGAAACAGGTAGCATGTTCCGTAAATTGGCAATGTTTCTAAAATGGAAGAATGCTGTTTTTGTAACATGGGAAATATGATTTTCAAAAGACAAGTTACTGTCTAATATAACACCCAGATTTTTGACAGTAGAGGAAGTTACAGTACATCCGTCTAATTGCAAATTATAATCTACGAGATTCTGTGTAATGTTTTCTGGTCCAATAAGTAATATCTCTGTCTCATCTGAATTTAATAGGAGAAAATTTTGGTCATCCAATCTTTTACATTTTTAACACACTCTGTTAGCTTAGATCATTTTGAAGTTTCACCTGGTCTTATTGAGATACACAGTTGAGTATCATCAGCATAACAGTGGAAACTAATCCCGTATTTTCTAATGATATTACCAAGGGGCAACATGTATATTGAAAATAGCAGAGGACCTAGGACAGATCCTTGTGGCACTCCATATTTTACTGGTGATAAATGAGATGATGACTCCCCATTTTTAGATAAACAAAGTGGTAGCGATCGGACAGGTAGGATCTAAACCATCTTAAAGCCTGCCCTTGGATACCTGTATAGTTTTGTAATCTATCTATGAGTATGTCGTGATCTATGGTGTCGAACGCAGCACTAAGTTCAAGTAAAACTAGCAATGAGATGCAGCCTTGATCTGAAGCAAGAAGCAAGTCATTTGTAATTTTAACAAGTGCAGTTTCTGTGCTGTGATGGGGCCTGAAACCCGACTGAAATTCTTCATAGAGATAATTTTTTTTTGCAGGTAGGAGCACAATTGAGCAGACACAACTTTTTCTAAAATTTTAGACATAAATGGAAGATTTGAAATGGGTCTGTAATTTGCCAGTTCACTAGGATCTAGTTGTGGTTTCTTAATAAGAGGCTTAATAACCGCCAACTTGAATGGTTTTGGGACGAGATCCTAAAGATAACGACGAGTTTATAATATTGAGAAGCGGTTTTTCTGCTACAGGTAGCAACTCTTTCAGTAATTTAGTGGGTACAGGATCTAATAAACATGTTGTTGGTTTAGATGCAGTGATAAGTTTATTTAGCTCTTTCTGTCCTATAGTTGTAAAGCACTGCAGTTTATCTTTGGGTGCGTTGGATAAAACTAAAGTATTAGACGCTGTAGAATCTACATTTGTTATTGTATTTCTGATGTTATCTATTTTATTAGTGAAGAAATTCATAAAGTCATTACTATTTAACTGTGAGGGAGTATTTAGATTGGGTGGCGTCTGGTTATTTGTTAATCTAGCCACTGTGCTAAATAAAAACCTTGGATTGTTTTGGTTGTTTTCTATGAGTTTGTGGATATGCTCGGCCCTGGCAGATTTTAGAGCCTGTCTATAGCTGGACATACTGTTTTTTTTCCACGCAATTCTAAAAACTTCCAAGTTAGTTTTTTTCTCCATTTGCGCTCAGGACTACGAGTTTCTTTCTTGAGAGAGTGGGTATTACTGTTGTACCATGGCACAGTACGTTTTTCTCTAACCTTTTTCAATTTGATGGGGGCAACAGCTTCTAATGTATTAGAGAAGATAGTGCCCATGTTGCCAGTCATTTTGTCTAGTTCATGCGTATTTATGGGTACGCAGAGCAGTTGAGATAAATCAGGCAGTTTAATTGTGAATCTGTCTTTGGTGGCTGGAACAATAGTTCTGCCCGGACAATAACGCGAAGCTATATAGTTATTATCATCAATACGCAAAATGCATGATACACGGAAATGGTCAGTAACATCATCACTTTGAGGTACGACATCTATGTCAGTAAGATCGATTCCATGCGATATAATTAAATCTAGCGTATGATTAAAACGATGAGTGGTCCTGGTGACATTTTGCTTTACTCCAAAACAGTTTAATAAGTTAGTAAACGCAAGTCCTAATGCATCATTTGTATTATCAACGTGAATGTTAAAATCTCCGAAAATTAGCGCTTTATCAGCCCAACAGGTCTGAGAGGAAATCTCCAAATTCTTTTAGGAATTCTGTATATGGCCCTGGTGGTCTATACACAGTAGCCAGAGCAAGAGATACAATAGATTTCTTTTGCATATCTGACAGTGTAACATTAAGCATAAGTATTTCAAATGATTTAAACCTGTATCCTGTTTTCTGGGTAACATTGAGAATATCACTATATATTGTTGCAACACCTCCCCCACGACCAGTCTGACGGGGCTCATGTTTATATTTCTTATTTACATGTAATGCAGGGATTCCCATTTGTTTTTTTTTTTTTTTTTTTTTTTTTTTTTTTAGGAAAATCTCTTTGACCTTATATATTTACTTTAAGTTAAAGATATTTTAAGGTGATAAATCACATTTGCATGTTCATGGTTCTTTGATGTTGGTTATGGTCGCATGACATGCAGATAAACAAATTAAATATTTAAGTTTATTTATGTATTTATTTATTTGATTGTTGTTATTTTAAAATGATTTATTTTAATTGTACATTTTTATAATTTAATTAATTCTAAGATTTTAATTTCCTATATGAACCCCAGTTTAGGAAACCTTGGTCTAATGTAATGTTTAACTTCATTATGTACAGTCATTTTTGGCAGTGACATAAATTTTGTGTTTTGCTTAAGCTGTTGTGGTGTTTATTCACATTGTTTCTAGATTATTGTGTAGAGTGATCAGATGCATTTTAAATAATTTGATAACAGCTTCATTGGCCAAAAACATTTATTTTTCACAAAAAGTTTAGTGTGAATAATTAATAATAATATTATTAATAATAATAATAATAATAATAACAATAATAATAATAATAATAATAATAATAATAATAATAATAATAATTTCACTGTTTTATGATTCTGACACAAAATGACCAGCTTACATTTATTGACTAATCATATCAGCAGCACATGTGAAAGTGTGAATGAGTACTAGTCAGGTAAAATCACTATCACACTAATTTTATAGTGGTGGGGGAAGAAGTGGCCTAGTGGTTAGAGAATTTGACTCCTAACCCTAAGGTTGTGGGTTCGAGTCTCGGGCTAGCAATACCATGACTGAGGTGCCCTTGAGCAAGTCACTGAACCCCCAACTGTTCCCTGGGCGCCGCAGCATAAATGGCTGTCTACTGCTCCGGGTGTGTGTTCAAGGTGTGTGTGTGTTCACTGCTGTGTGTGTGCACTTTGGATGGGTTAAATGCAAATCACAAATTCTGAGCATGGGTCACCATACTTGGCTATATGTCACATCACGTCACGTCCTCTGATTGTAAGAGCAGACTGATTGCTATAAGAAGCGCTTCCAATCATTGTGTTCTTGTTAGCAATGGTTACCTCCAAAGAAACATGTGCAGCCATCAACGCTTTGCATTAAAATGGCCTCACATGCAAGGAAATTGCTACAAAGAAAGCACCTGAAAGAACCATTTACTGGATTATCAAGAACTTCAAGAAGAGAGGTTTGACTGCAGTGAAGAAGTCTTCAGGACGTCCCAGAGTGTCCAGCAAGCACCAGGACTATATCCTCCCGAGGAGTCAGCTACAGAATCGTGTCACCACCAGTGCAGAGCTTGCTCAGGAATGGCAGCAGGTTGGTGTGACAGCATCTGCACGCACAGTGAGGCGAAGACTTTTGGACAATGGCCTGGTGTCAAGAAGGGCAGCAAAGAAGCCACTTCTCTCCAAGAAAAATGTCATGGACAGACTGAAATTCTGCAGGAAGTACAAGGATTGGACAGCAGAAGACTGGTGCAAAGTTATTTTCTCTGATGAAACTCCCTTCTGACTGTTTGGGACATCTGGAAAATCGATTGTTCGGAGAAGAAAAGGTGAACCCTACCATGAGTTCTGTGTTGTGCCAACAGTGAAGCATCCTGAGACCAACCAAGGGAGTGGGTTCTCTCATAATTCTGCCCAAAAACACTGCCAGGAATAAAGAATGGTATCAAAACATCCTGCAAGAGCAACTTCTTCCAGTGAGCAATTTGGTGATGATCAGTGCATTTTCCAACATGATGGAGCACCATGTCACAAAGCAAGAGTGATAAAGAAGTGGCTCAAAGAAATTACATTGAAATTTTGGATTCATGGCCAGGCACCTCCCCGGATCTCAATCCCATAGAGAACCTGTGGTCAGTCCTCAAAAGGTGGGTGGACAAGCAGAAGCCCACAAATTTAGAACAACTCTGAGAACCAATAAGGCAAGAATGGATCGCCATCAGTCAGGATTTGGCCCAGAAGCTAATATCCAGTATGCCAGAGTGAATTGCAGAGGTTATGAAGAACAAGGGTCAACACTGTAAATATTGACTCATTTTATATATATATATATATATATATAATATACTGTATATATATTTTGCCAATAAAAGCCTTTAAAACTTATGATAAGCGTATCCTTGTTTCTGAGTATACCATAGAAACATGTGGAAAAATAATCTTTCAAATACTGAAGCAGCAAACTTTTATGTCACAAAATTTGTCACTGCCAAAACTTCTGGCCATGACTCTATATAACAACAAATATAATATGGTTTCTTTTTCTATGCATTTTATATCAGTATGGTACAAGATTATCCTATTTAAATAAATATGATAAACAAGTTAGGTTTAAATTACTAACTACAATTTTTGTCATGTAATTGACAAATTAAGAATCAGTAACGGACTACAATTCGCAAGTAACGTTAATCTAGCCATCCCTGTCCCTCAGCATCAGATTTTACTTTACTTTTAACTTCAAAAGCAAAGCATAAAATCTTTTAGGCCTTAATGCCCATGATTGTACAATATTATCCCGATGTCCAATATTACACTTTTCCTGACATTTACTCTTTAACCTTTTAAAAATCTGACGAAACATAGATCGGAGGTGTATCTTCCAGGCTTACACGTCATCAAGTCTCGGCCAATGGAAATGGAGGCGTGAGTGCATTCGCGCGTCCGATTGGTCAAACGTTTCTGTTTCAACACAGTCATAGACGCGACATAAGTGTCAACAAAATAAGCGTGATAAAGAAACTCAAACAAGACAAGACAGTAGAATAATTCAGACCGGGAAGACGAACCGTTCACGTGGTGGTGTGATAATTCTTTTTGGTGGTGTTTGTTTTACGTACGCTCTCTCTGTGTGTGTGTGTTTTTTGTTTTTGTTATGTGTGTGGACGGTGGTGAAGCGGAGGTGTTGTGGCTGTACATCGGAGACACTCGGAGCAGGGCAGAGGAGTACAAGTGCTGGTTGCTGTCCCTGCTCAGAAAACATGGGGTACAGAAGGTGCTGGATGTAGCCTGCGGCACAGGGTATGACCTAACATGTTAATAATAACTTCTAATATATATATATATATATATATATATATATATATATATATATATATATATATAGAGAGAGAGAGAGAGAGAGAGAGAGAGAGAGAGAGAGAGAGAGAGAGAGAGAGAGAGAGAGAGAGAGAGAGAGAGAGAGCAATGTGTAGTGTTTTTTTCAGCTGCGAAAAAAAAATCGATAAATTCTTAGTGGATGAGTATATTTGTATAAAAAATGGTTTATCTGAAAAGCATAAGAACGTAGAACTGAACACACATCACAGTTGATTTGTTTTACTCCTCGATATGTTGCAACACATGAAGTCTCTAGCAGCAGCGAGCTAGCGCTTAGGGCAGCTAGGGACCGTCTGCAAAGTACATATAAAGTATAAAACGAGTAATCCCACCGGAATGTTTTTTTACAATTAACAAAACGAGCAATTTGTGCACCAAGGTCTTTGAAGGATATAAAGACAAACACTTATAACGCGCACTTGAATTTGAATAAGAAATATTGTAAGCAAGATATGTGATAATGGTTATTATTATATTGTTACTATTAATAAATATAATAAAAGAAAAACAATATAAAAAATCATTATCATTCCATAATCCAGTGGTTGTGCAGTAGGCTGATTCCAGGTCCCTGTGAGAACATTTTAATGTTTGTTGTTTTAACAAAAGTATGACACCAAAAAAGTATACGCTATTGAAATTAAAACCAATAAATAAGTTCATTTAAAATAAATACACTCTTCTGTATCAACCTCATGGTGTGTCTTGTTACTGTTTATATAAGAACATTTTTATATTTGTTTCAGTCACAGAACTATAACAGAAAACATACTATTGAAATTCAACAATGAAAGGGTTACTCCACCGCAAATGGAAAATTTTGTAATTAATCACTTACCCCCATGTTGTTCCAAACCCGTAAAAGCTTCGTTCATCTTCGGAACACAATTTAAGATATTTTGGATAAAAACTGGTAGGCTAAGTAAGTAACACAGAAGTAAGTGACACAGAAGAGTGTACGCCGCCTGCGTACTGCTCAGATTTGCCAAAATGGCGCTACGCTGATTTGGAGAGACACAGAAGAGAGGAATGTTGAATAAAGTCATTATTTTTTTTTCTTTGTGTACAAAAAGTACTCTCGTCGCTGTGAGATTTTGTGTTCCAAAGATGAACAAAGAATTTACGGGTTTGGCATGACATGGGGGTAAGTGAATAATGACAAAATTTTCATTTTGGGATGGAGTATCCCTTTAAGATAAAGCTGGCAAAGTCTTGTTTTGCAGTTGTTTTTAAATAAGTGAATTTATAACACACAGTTTTATCACACAACTTCAATGGGTGTGTCTTGATACAGATTAGATAAAAAATTTTGATGGTGGTTTTACCCACAGAACTATAATTGAACATATACTATAGAAAATTATACCAATACATAATTTAGTTTGAAATAAATACAATCTTCTACCTCAGCTTCAAAGGCTGTGTCTTGTTACAGATTTCTTATAGAACATTTTGCAATTGTTTTCATTGTCAATAGAGAAACAGAAGTCACGCTATTGACATTCAGAAATCACTTGCGAAACCTTCCAAAGTCTCTCCAGTATTACTGCCCCCTAGAGGAAGATAATATAGTTGTTTTGACTGAGTTTGACATTCAAACCTTTAATAAATTAATTTAGAATGCATACAATTTTCAACTTCAAAAGTTGTCTTGTTAATTGGGCCTAAAAGAGCATTTCTATGAAGGTTTTACTCTTATTTGTAAATCAGGATGCATGCTATTTTTATTAAATTCAAATTTGTTAATAAATTCATTTAAAATGAATAGTCTACGGTCTTCTTTTTCAACTTCAAAAGGTGTTTCTTTGTTCTGATTCCTAAACGTACATTTAAATTCAGGTTTTATTCTCATGTGTAATTCAGGACACATGCTATTGCATGAAATTCAAATCTGTTAATACATTAATTTAAATGTATGCAGTTTTCCATCACAACTTCAAAAGCTGTGTCTTGTTACTGGTTTCTAGAAAGATATCCATTCTGAGTAAAATATTTTGCATCAAAGATGTTTACATATCCACAAGAAAAAATAATAGCTGAATTATGCCAGAAGCTTCAGAAGGAACCCATGTTTCCCATGTTACCTGGAGAGTTTTTCTGAAGAATAATGGACAGTTCAACTGCTCAGGACAAATAAGGGACTCATGCACAACTATCAAAAAAAAAAAAAAAAAAATAAAAAAAAAATTTATTCAATAGCATATGTCCTGATTTACATATGAGAGTGAAGCCTGAATTGAAATGTTCATTTAGGAATCAGAAACAAGACACCCTTTGAAGCTGAAATAGAAGACTGTATTGATGTATTAAAGGGGTCATATGATGCGATTTCAGTTTTTCCTCTCTCTTTGGAGTGTTACAAGCTCTTGGTGCATAAAGAAGATCTGTAAAGTTGCAAAAACTAAAGTCTCAAATCCAAAGAGATATTCTTTATAAAAGTTAAGACAAGTCCACACCCCCCTAAAACGGCTCATTCTAACACTCCCCCACATCTCTACGTCACTGTGTAGGAAGATTTGCATAATGCCGCCCAGATGTTCATGCAAAGAAAGAAGACATACCTTTTATTCTAATTGTAGTATTGTTGTTGCTGCCGCCGCCATGTCATATAAACGCTGTGTGTTTCACTGTGAAAGCGAAACTACTTTGTTTGGCCTTCTAAAAGAGGACGATATCCGCTTCGTCATGCCTTGAGCTGATCCGTGCTGGTCACTGAGGAAATACATCAACTTTGCACTGTGGATCTCCGGATCGGCTTTCACCGTGGATGAAGTGGAGTCCAGCCCGGGGTCGTTACTTGTGGTTGCCGCAAGCTCCTTCGTAGAATCCGCCGGCCGCACCGTTCTCAAGCCCACCAGCCTCCACTCACTCAAGTCAGCCTCCGCTCACTCTAGGCCGCGGCTCACTCTAGGCCTTCGGCCTCCGCTCACTCAAGGCTGCGGTGTGTTGCGGTTTTGTTGAGAAAGCTAAACTACTTTGTTTGGCCTTCCAAAAGAGGACACTACTAGAAATCATGTTTATATCACGTTTATAATGGGTTTTATGTTAATGTCTCGTCGCTCCGTCCAGACAGGGCATCACAATATGTTAAGGGGCGTAACATTTCCGTCACACGCTTGAGGTATTCGGCCAATCACAATGCACTGGATAGCTGGCCAATCAGAGCCCACCTCGCTTTTCAGACCGATAAGCCGTGTAAAAATCGACGCGTTTCAGAAGGCGGGGGCATAGAGGAGAAACTATACAAATGTACAGTATGTGGAAAATAATGTGTTTCTTGAACCTTAAACCACATAAACACATTTCATTACACCAAATACACAAATTAATGTACTTTTTAGTAGCATCACATGACCCCTTTAAAGGTTTAAATGTCAAACTCAGTCAAAACAACTGCAGTATCTTCCTCTAGGGGGCAGTAATACTGGAGACTTTTTTGGAAGGTTTCGCAAGCTATTCTTGAAATGTCAAAAGTGTGACTTATGCATCTCTTTTGACAATGAAAACAAATGGAAAATGTTGTTTGAGAAATCTGTAACAAGACACAGCCTTTGAAGCTGAGGTAAAATATTGTATTTATTTTAAACTAAATTATGTATTTGTTTAATTTTCTATAGTATGTTCAATTATAGTTCTGTGGCTAAAACCTCCATCAAAATATTCTTCTAGGAATCAGTAACAAGACACACCCTTTGATGCTGAAATGGAAAACTGTATGCATTTTAAATTAATTTTTTAAAAGTTTGAATGTCAAACTCAGTCTTAACAAATGTAGGGCCCTATGAAATCCATTTTATTTTTTCCTGAGTTCCATTTTTTTTTTCCAAATTAATTTTTGTTTTCTGTTAAAATTTTTCTTGACTCCTTTTTAATATTAAAAGTTTAACAGAAATGACAATTTTAGGGCCCTATGAAAGGTTTTATTCTTTCCTATTTTTTTATTGTTACCAAATTTAGTTTTGTAGCATGTCTAGTTATTTGAATGCATAAAACAACTTAATTTATTCTTTTTTTTTTCTCCTTAAAGTAGCCTTATGAATTAGTTTTTTTTTTTCTCAGAAATTCTGTGTTGTGTATTCACATTTTTCTGGTTATCAAATGAAGGCATAAAACATTAATTTCACTTTTCTTTTAATTATTGAAAATTAAGTAATTTTTTTTCTTTTTTTGGCAAAAAAAGGGGATTTACTATTAAAATATTTTGTGATTATTCCTTTAAAATAATGTTTGTTTTATTTTAGTAGTAGTAGTAGGCTATGTACATCCTACTGAAAAATAGTAATAGGCACAGTCTGTTCAAATCAAACCGGACTTTTATTTTGATGGGTTGCCGTGAATACCTTTACAGTTCCGTGTATGTGATATGACTAGGGTGACCATATGCGCCGTTCATACGGGACACGTCCCGGCCAGGATTTTAATATTGCCTAAAACATCCAAAGCAGTTTGACCAATAACATGCAGGTATTATACATAATCGATTAATTGTGGGGCTGCGCGTGAGAAGGTGAGATCTACAGGGAACAATCAAAGCGATGCAAATATGCGCACGTGTTCGTTCGTTCGTTTTAGAAGCGTCGCTGCTTAAAAAAAAAAAAAAAAAGACAGCAAAGTAGGTGCGAGAGCGATCCGAAAGCATAAGGAGCCGTCTGCTCTGCTCTCTAGCTCTCATGAATGTCGCACAACGATCGACCTGCAAACAGCCAAAACCTGGATATTGTAGGCAATATTAAAATCCTTGCCGGGACGTGTCCCGTATGAACGGCGCATATGGTCACCCTAGATATGACGCTACTTTTACTCAAATTAAACAGTAAAATGCTCATGAAATGACTCTCAGAGCAGTTCTGGAGATGTTGTTCATGTATTTATATCCTCATTTAGTGAGATGGCAGACGCTGAAATCACAGCAAGCGTCACACACGCTTCAGTATAGTAAATGAAATTGTGCGACTAATGCCATTCATTAACAGAGACATGCAGAACATGCAGGATTCATATTTAAAACGACTTTTGCGGCTTAGTATTTACAGATACTAGTCCATATCATGATTTGATATAAGTGTAATGGCCTACTTTTGACAAATTCTGTGACATTCCGCATCAAACTGTGAATTCCGTTTTTATGACTGGATTCCGCAATTCCGTCGTCGTTTTCAGCATCGTGAAAATTATAGGGCCCTAAACATATTCCTCTAGGGGGTGGTGTACTGCACTATGAAAGGCTTTGTTAGCTTTTTGCTCAGTCCTTACATTTAAATAGCTTTTTTTGTGTTGCAGTTTCGCGACTAAAACCACCATCTAAATGTTGTTTCATGAACCAGTAACATGACACACCCCTTAGAATTGGGACAGAAGAGCATATTTATTAGAAATGACTAGATGTATTAGTTGCTATTTAAATATCGTGAATTGTCTTATAGTTCTGTGCATGAGACCAGCATGTAAATGTTGTTCTATAAACCAGTAACAAGACACACCCTTTAAAGTTGATATTTCACAATTTGTGTATTTTTAATTTTATTTATTCACATTTCTGAATATGTAACTCAGTCAAAGCAACTGCAATGTATTCCTCTTTAAAGGATATATGATGTTGCTAAAAAGAACATAATTTTGTGTATAAGGTGTAATGAAATCTGTTTATGTGGTTTAAGGTTAAAAAAACACATTATTTTCCACATACTGTACATCATTGTTTTTTACAAAGCTCATCGGTCTGAAAAGCAAGGTCTGCTCTGATTGGCCAGCTATCCAGTGTGTTGTGATTGGCCGAATGCCTCAAGCGTGTGACGAAATGTTATGCCCCTTGTCATACTGTGATCCCAGTCAGAACACTGGCGTGACAAGACAATAACAATAAAACCCATTACAAACGAGGCATTTGTTTCATCCAGTGGGGACATAATTACGGATTATAATGACTTATACTGTGTTTTTACGAGTTGCATTGCATCGCGCCGGGTAAACTTAAAACCATGTCTGCATTTTTGATCGGAGAAACGACAAACAACAAGCGCTATTCTAGCAGTTCTCAATTCCAGTCCTCGCGCCCCCAGCTCTGCATATTTTGCATGTCTCTCTTTGTTAACACACCTAATTCAGATAATCAGCTTGTTAGAAGGGAGCTCTGTGCATGAACTGTGTTCCCATTGACATGGTCCCTACACAGTGCTCATTGCTCCCTAGTCCCTGAGGAGGGGAAATCTGTTGAAGTTTACCTCACTTGGGAACATTCATTCACGGATTTGCGCTGCACAACGTCTTCACACACTGACAAGTGTGACATCATATACCTCTGTAAATAAATGAAATTGAAATTAATTTCTTGCACACTTCAGTGCACTTTGAATGGAACATATATGTTTGCTTTGAACTGGAATCATGGCGGAATATCTTGTGATGTCCACTTCGCAAGGCGTTCAAATAGAACAAACGATTGAAGCGATCAGAGAGACATACAAAATGTGCAGAGCAGGGGCACGAGGACTGGAATTGAGAACCTTTACTCTTCACTGCTCAAAACTCGCGTTTGAATCATCAGTGGCAAATCCTTTACACGTGTAAACGTACTTACAGACTGTGAGTCAGAACAGCCAGTATTGTAATCTTTCTCCCAGGATCAGGAAACAGTCCTCCATAAAATGTGCTGCACACATCTGAATATTTGGGTTAAACTGTTCTGAAACATTGTTGTAAATACAACTTAATCACTGATTTCTAGTTGTGTCCTCTTTTGGAAGGCCAAACAAAATATTTTTGCTTTCACAACGAAACAGCATCTCCATGATATGGCGCCGGCGGCAACAGGGAGAATCAAAGGATACGCCTTCTTTCTTTGCGTGAACATTTATTTATTGATGTATGTGCTTACATTTCAATAGCATGTGGTGTGCTATAGGGTAAACGTACCTATTATTATGATCAAAATATTCTTTGTGGAGTTTGTAGTACACAAGATATTGGTTTCAGTACAAAAAGTTGTTAAAATAAAATATTAATCTCTCACACAAAAATATTAAATTTTATTTTAAATGACAAAAGCATTTTAATTAAGATATACATAAATTCAAAAAGTCTGGCTGTGCTTAATGGGTACATTTCTGTACCCTTTAAGCACACCCCTGTTACCATTAAGCTCATATTCCCATTAAGCTCATATCATAAAAATTCTTGTTTATTTTAAAGAAAATTTGTAAAGAATAATTGTAAAAATATATTTTTTTGAAAGTACAAAGCCAATCACAAAAAAAACAAAAAACAACAACACTAAAATCAAGCAACAAGGCATTCAAGTCGATCAGTTATATATTCATTGTGAAGTGTCATTTAAGCACATTGTAGCATCTATATTAGTCTACGTTCAGCTAAGTAACACATATTCTTTTGGTGAAAGTTTTTAGACAGCTTTTAAAATGGTGGCCAGATGGTGTGAACACACAGAGACCCATATATCAGTGTGCAATGATCTGATTGACTTGAAATTATAAGAGGTATATAGTAACAAACAAACATATCAATTGGTTAAGACATCAAGTAGGATAATAATTTATTTTTTTCTTTTTATAATCGGATCTCAAAAATGGAAGTGTGCTTAATGGGTACGTGAGATTGATAGGGTGGGCAACGAGTGTTATATGTCAGAGACATGCTAGTTTTCCCAAGGCAGACGAACTTAGAGTGGTTACAGTCATTCGGGTTTAAATCGCGCTCAAATTTATTTGATTTTGAGGCAATATTTACACGCATACACTGAAGCTCGCAGGCGGCTATGGTAAGGGGCGTGACATTTCCTGACCAGGTGCCGAGTGGAGCCAATCACAACACACACTGGCCCAGCTAAGCAATCACAGCACATTTTGTATTTCAGAATGTGGGCCTTCATTTGATACAGGAACTATTCGAGCCGTGCATGCCAGACTGGGGAGAGAAGTTTTGTAATCATGTAAAATATGTAAAAAAAAAAAAAAAAAAAGTGTTTTTCAAACAACCTAGTATGTGTAACAAGGAGTCAGAGGCGTTCGGATCCATGTGCAGAACTTTATTCAAAGAATGGTCAGACAGGCAGAAATCAGGAATGGCGTCAGGTATATTAGGGGCAACCCCCCCCACCCCCCCAAAGAAGCGGCTTCCAGACGCTCAAAACAATCTAGGAGGGCGGTGGAGCGGAGGCGGAACAGGGGGAGGGATGGAGGGCCAGGTCCATGTGGAAGTGCAGTGGCCGGGGCAGAGCAGGCGGAACTGGAGCCCTTCCTGGGCCTGACATGGGAAACAGGGACCCGCCGTGGGCTTAACTCGGGAACAGGGGCCCGCTGTGGGCTTAACTCGGGCACATAGTCCTCAATAGATCGATCTCCTTGCCTTAGATTTAACAGCTGGCCGACTGGATCTGTTGTTAGGCTGGATTGGTGATAGGCTGACATTGAAACCGGAACCGATACCTCAGTGGCAAGGGGATACCGGACTGCTGGATCCTGGTAAGGCAAAGTCTTCTGTAACAAGGAGTCAGAGCCGTTCGGATCCATGTGCAGAACTTTATTCAAAGAATGGTCAGACAGGCAGAAATCAGGAATGGCATCAGGTATATTAGGGGCAACCAGAATCAAAAACAGAACCAAGCAGAGATCGGGGCAGGCAGCAGAGAATCAGAGTCGATATACACAATCCAAGATCAGACACGGGAAAACCAAACACAAGGGAAACCGCTCAGAAATGCTAGACAGGCTAAACAAGACTTCGCAGTGAGTGAGAGTGATTGTGCTGCTTTTATGTGTGTGTAAATGAGGTGCAGGTGTGGCAAGGAAATTGGCTGATGAATGAGGTGCAGGTGTGGCAAGGAAATTGGCTGATGAATGAGGTGCAGGTGTGGCAAGGTGATTGTGATGCAGTGACTCATGGGGAATGTAGTTCAGTGTGGTGCAACAGTATGAGAGGTGCTAGTGTCCAAGTGAAATCTGGTGGTTGATGGGTGGAATGGTCCTGAGTGGAGTGCCCTCTACTGAAGTTCATGGGTACTCCAACTAATGATCGTGACAGTATGAGAGCCTGTTCTAGTACACCCCCAAAACAAAATCAAGACTTTGTAAAAGAGCATAATAGGACCCCTTTAATTTATTCACGTTTCTGAATTTTAAACTCAGTCAAAACAACTGCAATGTGTTCCTCTTGGGGGCGGTGTACTGCACATCTTAATAAGCTTTTTCTCAATTTAATTGATGTATTTGTTTACATTTTAATATCATGTGTCGTCTTATAGTTCTGTGAATAAAACCAACATTTAAATGTTTGTGTATGAACCGCTAACAAGACACACCCTTTGATGTTAAAGAGATAGTTCACAAAAAAAAATGAAAATTTGATGTTTATCTGCTTATCCCCAGGGCATCCAAGATGTAGGTGACTTTGTTTCTTCAGTAGAACACAAATTATGATTTTTAATTCCAGCCGTTGCAGTCTCTCAGCCATATAATGCATGGCAATGGTAACAAAATCTATGAGAGTAAAGTGTAATTTTAAAAAAATGCACAGACAAATCCAAATTAAACCCTGTGGCTCGTGACTATACATTGATGTGTAAAGACACCAAACGATTGGTCCGTGCAAGAAACTGAACAGTATTTATAGCGTTTTTTTACCTCTGATTCATGCAGTGTCTGATGAGGAGAAGAAGAATTGTTGAACAAAGTTGTTATTTGTTTTTGTTTTTTTTTTGTGCACAAAAAGTATTCTTGTAGCTTCGTAAAATTACGGTTGAACTACTGATGTCACATGGACTATTTTACTGATGTCCTAACTACATTTCTGGACCTTGACCTTGAAGATTTTTGAGGCTGAATCTCTGACAAATGTCAAACATCAAACCAACTTTATATTGGTTGTTCACAAATCTGGGTTATGTGGTCCAATTACATAAAGTCATTAGTCAGCTCTAAGTCTGAATTTCTCTGTGTGAATAGATGGCACAGTTTCTGCACTACACATACTGAAGTATATGTGACATTCATTGTGTTTAACATTTGCTTTCTCACTATATAAGGGCATGAACTTTGAACTATGAAGCTGCTCCGAGAGTCACTTCACCAGCATTTCACCATTTAATTTGATAAAACAATCGTAAATCACTAAGAAACTCAAAGGTCTTCATGACAACCTGTCAAAATAAAAGTTTGGTTTCTATTACATGTTGTTTTTAAAGCATTTGCTGCATGGATAAAAACAAAATAGGTTAAAATACACAAAATTGTGTTGCAGCAAATCCCTTAAATTTTAAGGTATTTAGAACAGAGCAACATAAAAATCTGAAATTATAAGCAGCTATAAAATTATAGGACAAAGTTTTACATATATGCCATTATAGTTTGTGTTTTATTTTTTAATTGTACAGAACTGAAAAATAAAATGAAAATTATGCATTTTTGGCCCTGTTTTATATGGAAGCAGATTAGTCTCAAATATAATTCACGCAAAAAACACGATTCACACATGCGTAGACAATTTCACATGCATGAAACCTAATTCACGTACACACAAAAAAAAATCATGTGCATGAAAAAAAATATATATTCACAAAAAGCAATTCACATGCGCAAAATAAAATTATATATTCATAAAATACATTTCACAAATGCAAAACACAATTCGTAGATATACAACTGTGCACAAAAACCTTTGAATGTTTAAAATGTACGAGTGTCTGAATGTACAAATCGTCATTTACTACGAATCCACTCGGATTTGTGTGTGTGTGTTTTTGAGACTTTCCTGGCAGAGCTCTCTTCCCACGTGGGTCTGTCGTACTCTTTAGCCAATCAGATGCAAGCTTACCATTCAACCAATCATATCATAAGCCACTGAGAGTGCATTCAAGGAGCACGATTCTGTGCACCTTTTGCGCAATACGGATTAATTAGAACGGAAATTAAGCCTTTACATCAGTAATCCCATAGACAGTAAAAGAAATGGACACAGCGACCCAATTGGAACTCAATTGAGACAAGTGTAGCCCATTTTTAGCGATTTTTAGCACTTCCGTTTCTGACGCGCAGACTCAAACTAAGCTTGATGACGTCAGCAACCTGTCTGACAGATGTAAATCTTCTAGTAGCTGTGCGTGCAAACTGCCATCGTTAATCTTGCAGAGACGGCGAGCTTGAGCAGGGAGTTCTTTGGCGTGAGTGAGCAGGAGTAAGTATTCTGATTAATTATTTTGTATAGTATTTTAAAATGTAACGCCAGGGCTTCTATGGGCTTTCTCTTTGACGTCTCCCCGATTGTCTGCGAGCTTCTGAATGCACTCTCAGTGGCTTATGATATGATTGGTTGAATGGTAAGCTCGCATCTGATTGGCTAAAGAGTACGACAGACCCACGTGGGAAGAGAGCTCTGCCAGGAAAGTCTCAAAAAAACACACACACACAAATCCGAGTGGATTCGTACTAAATGACGATTTGTACATTTAGACACTCGTACATTTTAAACATTCAAAGGTTTTTGTGCACAGTTGTATATCTACGAATTGTGTTTTGCATTTGTGAAATGTATTTTATGAATATATAATTTTCTAAATAAAAATAAAAGCGTCTGCTAAATGCAAATATAATTTTATTTTGCGCATGTGAATTGCTTTTTGTGAATATATATTTTTTTTCACGCACGTGAATTTTTTTTTTGTGTGTACGTGAATTAGGTTTCCTGCATGTGAAATTGTCTACGCATGTGTGAATCGTGTTTTTTGCATGAATTATATTTGAGACTAATCTGCTTCCATAGTTTTAGGCTTTTCCTTATTTTTATATTTTAGACATACATCAGTTATGGTGAGGAAAAAAAAATGACTCGCCATCTCCTCATTGCACAGATAACATAACGAAAGAGTTTCTATTTTCAATTTTAATTATTTTGTTTTAAAGTAGTAATTTAAAGCTTTCTATATATTTTTATCATGTCTGTGAGGCAATTCGCTGAGTTTAGGTTCATCATTGTAAGGTGCTCCTGTTGAAGACCGAGACGGCAGAAAGAGTTTGTTTTCTTTATTTTATAAAAGTACAACGTTTTGTTGATATTGTGTGAGTGCACACAAATAAAACTAGACAGTTTAGAAAAAAAACTTTATAATTTAGAATTATGTATTACCCTTACCTTTATGAGCAAAGGTTGTTTGTTTCCATTGTTAGAAAAAAAATGCAAGTGATCACAATGGCGCCTCGAGCAAAGCGTGCTTCAGTTTCCGCTCTCTGTACAATCGATTGGATATTTTACCATCTTGTTGAGTTTAAAACGCCCCCCCCCCCCAAAAAAAACAACAACAACAACAACAACAACAACTCTGTGCATACCCTCTGCAGAAATCCTGCAGTCGCCCCTGTGTGGAAGTAACGTGTGTCATGGAGCAACCAATATTTCCAAACAACCTGTAGTTCCAGCATTGAACCTCATTCATTTGAATGTTTCTCAATGCATTTTTGACATTTTAATCTAGCCAGTAGTCATATTGTAGAGTCTGTCTGTCTGTCTCTCTCACTCTCTATCTAAAGCACTATTTTAAACTTGTCAGCTTGCATAAATTAATATTCACTTGTTGTGTATGTGAATATTATAAAATGACATTAGGATGTGTGTAATTAACCTTTCTAAAACTAAAAATAATCTAAACTTATACAAATCTAGTGTTTGAGTTCGATAATATAAATATTAGATACTCATTCAAATACAAAACCTAAAAAAAGGCAACACTCTTTTGAGCAACTAGGCATCTAGTGGCTAAACCATGGCATTGCACATGAATATTATTTTTCTGGCCACCAGATGCCTCTAATTTTCCTTTGGAAATTGGAATTTAAAAACTTTTCCCCCCTCTATTTTAATCTTAAATGCTAAGATAATTGTAGTATAAATAAAAAAACATATTAGGAAAAAAAAATATTATTTTAAATTATTGGATAATTGTTATATTATTTCGTACCAAAAATGTATCCAACTGTAAAGTGTAGGCAACATTGTAATCAATACACATTATGCATTAACATTGCAAATATAGTGAAACTGTTGTCTATTCTATATACATATATTATTTAGTGTAGGGTTTGAGTCCACCTAAGTCAAGTCCAAGTGGAGTCTGAGTCTTTAACCAGTTGAATCTGAGACAAGTCTGTCAAGTACAAAATGGCCTGAGTTGGACTCAAGTCCCAGTCCCAAATGGCCGAGTCTAAGTCCAATGAAACATTATTATTTATAAGAATCTTAACATTGTTTTAACCTTTACAACTAGAAAAACACAATGTCAATTTAAATGTAACAAAAACAAACCTCTAATTGCATTGCTTATGTCTCTATTGGTTTATATCATTTTTACGATTTTTAATGAAATATGAATTTTGAATGATCAAAATTAGTTATTTTATTCATCAGTGTTTGAACCGTTAAAGAAGGAACCGCATTTTAATTTCTGAGTTAAAAAATTACAACTGGATGGACTGCAAAGTACACAGACCCCTTAGACAGGGCATTTTGATTTTTTTCTTGGATGAAAATGCCCTACACTTTCCATACACTTTCCATAAGTCACAGCTAACTTACATGTTTTATTTTTGAATGCATTTATAGTTACATTAATTACAATAAATTACATTATGTAAGGTATAATTGATGATGGGATGTTAAATTATTATAAAATTATGCAAACCCAAGGTTATTTTGGACTCATAAAAACTATTGTCGCAAAGATGTTAGAATTTTTTTTTTCTTTGTAGCTAGAAACTGCCACTATGTTTTTAGTTTTTAAAGTTTTTCAGATAGTCTAGTAAAGGCTTCTACAGAAATAGCCTACTACAGACATTTCATAAAGTAATAAATGTAAAAATAATTTTCACTGTATACATTAACCTATAGATGATTCTTAAACTTTATAAGTGATTCAGTCAAGAGCAGTGACTGATTTTCTCCTTTTCTTTTGTTTGATTAACATTTATTATTCCGTCAGTGGCTGCAGGTTTATGCGTGTTCACACTGCACACGTCAACAGAGCGTAAAGGCCATTCCACACTGAATGCGGAAAAACGTGAAACAAATATCGGACGCGATGATGCGCTAAAATAATAAAACAATAGATTTATATGGATGTTTCCACATCAAAATGTTGGTTCTACCGCCGTGCGTACCGCCGCTGCGTCTGACCGCTGAGTGGCACTTTAACCACAAGTTATCAAACAAGCACACCAAAGCACATTTTCGCAAATAGACGTCAGCTTTGCCTCACTGATGTGTTACATTTGATGGCTGCAGTTGGGGCAAATGAAAGATAAACACTGTAGTTAAAATATTTAATATTCACAGATGAAAGTTTAGAACTTATGAAGTTATGTGTATTTCTTAGAACGAATTCAAACAGGATAAATGTCAATCCTATGAGCCTGTGCTTATATTTTCTCTAAGCTACACAGTATTACACCATATTTTAGATTTGACACATTTAATAGGTGTGCAGTATTATTTATATAATATGAATTATGTGTTATATTATTCTAAAGAAATTGTGCTTTACTTTGCATCAAAGCATTAAAAGTGGTCTATTTTAGTGAGCTAGGCTACATGGATTTATATGCAAAATGTCAATATTCTCACATATTAGGCCTATATTTTAATTTATATTTTAAAATCCTTCAGTAAAACAGCATGCATTTTTGTCATGCACTACTTTGTTATTCGTTACCTGTCCTTTATTTTGACAGATAACTTCTTGGGAAATACATATCTGTCTGTACACTGATTAAGAAATTGTTGCGTGTTTTATAAATTATTTTCTTTATTTTAGTAAAACGTGAGGCACTGTATAATTTCACTCCCATTATTTAGGCCTAATTAAAACAAGAAATGAATCAATTAAACCTGCACGATTTAGCTAAATCATAGAAACTCTAAAGAATGGACTTCTCCATACTTTTATAATTTAGACATCCATTAATTAGTGATGAAACAAAATTGCCATGCTGGTGGAAACAACACGAGACCGTGCTACTGCAACTGTCAAGAGCTGCTCGACGGTGTTTAGTGTCCCACAGCAGCAGCACAGCTGAACAGTTCTGCCTTCAAATACACGCAATAGGCTTAAGCTTGCAAGCACCGGCAAAAGTAATTACCATAAATGTGACAGGGGGAAATAGTAAGGAGATATTTGAATTATTTACTAATAAACTAGTCTTTTTGGAGTCTGTGTTGCAAGGATAAAGTTGCCTGTCTGGCCATCTCCTCATTAGACGCGCCTTTAGAGAGAAATCTTTAAGGATTATGATTATAATGAAAGAGTTTTTGTTTAAGATTTGTTTTATTTCATTAAGTAGTCATTTAAAGCTTTCTATGGATATATTTATCATGTCTGTGAGGCATGTTTTCACTGAGTTTCGGTTCATTTTTGTACTCCTGTTAAAGACAACACGGCAGAAAGCGCAACGTTTTGTTGATATTGTGAGTGCACACAAATAAAAGTAGACCTTTAGTAGTTATGAATGATGTATTACTCTTACATTTATGAGCAAAAATGGCGGCGTATCCACTGAAAAAAATGCAAGTGATCACGCTGGCATCTGTACTGAAGGGTCTTCGCAAAAACTATTGGATAGAGCACACATTTATCTGGGTCTAATGTTTAAACATTGTTATATGCTTCAACTATTTATTTTAAGTCGTGATGATTTGAGAAGGCTAAATTGATCAAACATAGGTTCACTTAAAAAAAAAAAAAAACTTATATTTAACGAACAAAAAATGCTCCAAACGTTTTCTAAATTAACTTAATAAAAAATGAAACAAAACATAATCACTTTGCTATTATATACAAAACTGAACTATTTTAATAGCTGAAACAGTAGTATAAGTTGTTTAGGGAGTATTTAGCTGTTCAGATCAGACACTAGAGCATCCCTTCATTCAGATACAGTGGAAGATCTGATAAGAATCAGTGTAGAGGGGCCAAGTCTGGAAGATTTTGATGCTAGAGAGAGTGTGGCCAACTGGTTTAGCCAAGGCCAAAGATCAAGAAGGCCAAACTACAGGAGTATGCCATCCAAGGGCCTGTGACTGCAATGGAGGATAGTCCATAAGACATTGAGCCATGAGATGTTCAGTTTGGAGCCCTTAAAACACTTAATTTAGATTTTCTTTTTATTTCATTTATCTTGAGATGTTTTAAGTTTAAATTTCAGTTCAGTGAAACACTTTAATCAACAACATGGTTTCAGTAAGTTACCTTTCTTGTAGAATTGTGCTTCAAATAAAGAACTTTATGTTGACCAGATTGTTAGTTAATCATTTAGGCTACATGTCAATATTGCCTATATGGACGGCGATAAAAAAAAAAAAAAAGAAAAATAAGTGAACTTGTAAAAATGTGTTAAATGCGATGCGGTCAAAAATTTTAAGTTGGGTGCACAAAAGTTAGGTGCACCCAAGGAAAAAATGTTAGGTGCACCAGTGCAACCAGTGCAGAAAGTTAGTCTAGAGCCCTGTACCATCTAGACATCTCTGTTAAAGTTTGTAAAGCATTTATACGCGTTTGTATAAATTCTTCTTTCAAAACGGCCTGTGATGAAGATGTGCCATAACACTGATTTTTCCTCTGAAACACAAAAACGAAAACTGATATAAAATTGATATTTTATGTTTTGAGAATGGCCAACCCTTCTCTGCAGATATTCTTGCTTCTGGTTTGTGCATTGTAAATACAAAAAATAAAAAAAAACACACAAACATATATATATATAGCGTAAAATTAAAGATTCGATCGTGAGCATGGTTGAAACAAGAGAAGCCGAATTCCTCGGAAAGGCAACAGGATGCTGTAAATCAACTACTAGCACCACAGTCTGAAGCTAGATAACCAACCAGCTCTTTCACAGAACAGCTTTCAACATTAACACCATTAGAACAATTATTGACAATTTCAATTCGAAGAAGAGATTGTCAAATTTGGGGCAAGTAATCAAAGAGATGCACAGCGTTACCATCACATGTAAACCCATAATAGTAATCATGATCACAAGCTCTTTGGATTGACTTACCCCACCTCGAAGGAAACAAGACTGAAATTCCTAAGGAGACCTGTTAACCTCTCTGGTCTTCACAGGACATATCCTTACTCCACAGAATGGCACAGAGAATGCCTTCCAATGCATATAATGAACTCAAAAAAGACTTCTAAATGGATATCAGTCCATTGCTTAACTCCATATCATACATGTAACCCACACATTTGACTTTAATGTTTCTAATCACTTATTGTGTATGTCTTTTTAAATAACTCTTGAATAGCTTAAGGGATCATATTCATGTTTAGTATGTGTGTGTTCAAATCTTCTTGCTTGAAACGTTTCTGACCATCAGTTATTTGTCAAATGTATCATATTCTTGCTATAGGAATCATGTCCAAATTATACCCTGCAAGAGCAGGAAAATTCGGACCACGTGCTTGATAAGATAACATATGATTTATGAATGGGTGGGACAAACATCGCAACACACCGAGAAAAGACAATATCTAATTGGTCAAGACAACATTTGAGGTGTGGCCAAAAGGCCAGTTTAAATACTCAGGACACCATCAAATTTAGCTTTTAGCCTTTGCTTTTTTAGCTTTTGCTTTTAGTCATGCTTTTTGTCATCACTTTTAGCGTTCGTTGAGCGCGGTTCCAGCATGCTTCGGCCTGCACGCCTGCTGCTACTTAGCCACGATGAGAAGAAACACCACCTAGTCTCGTCAAACTTTACTTCTGTTCTTTTACTTTAGTTTCTTTTCTTTTCCGTTTGAGAGTTTCGTGTTCTGAGTTAAGTTTTGTAACGCCGTGTCTCCGAGTCTGACCTCGTGTGCCCGTCTGAAACTTCAGCCAGCCCACAACTCCGCATCGTCAGCCTACGCCCAACCACGGGCTTCCCAAGACGTCACTTCAACGACTACTGAACTTCCAGCCAATCAGCAACCTCGGGAAACCCCCTTTTCAGCGACAACAAAGGGAACCCCATTACACAGGCATCACAAGTAACGTACCTCCAGACTCTGATCTGTACTGGTGTTATCTAATATAATTTTAACCTACTTGATGAACTCAATGCGAGGGTTAATTAAGTGACTCATGGTTGTTCATGTCTATGCAACTTCACGTATTGCTGTAAACTTGGGATTACACATTTTCATTCTCTTAAACTCATTCTTTCCTAACGTTCTATCTTCCTGCAACTTGTGTGAATGTGTGAGTGTGTGTGCTTAAGTGTTAGATTAGTTTATATGTCTTAGATTTATCAATAAAGCCTTATTCATATTGAAAAGAGAAGTATCTTGTGCTTTGTGCTTACAAGTTAATGTCTTAAACTGCCGATCTTGTTACTGTGCTAATTAATAGTGTTTTCACTATACTTTGGATATTAATATCCAGCGCAGATTTGATGTTTAAACGGCTCGTTCAGTGAATCGCTTGCCGTTTCAGTGATCAGCCGTGAAACAGTGATTCTGTTCAAATTTCCTTTAAATCTTAAATGATTCCCTTTGAGCTAAATTGACCTGTTTCCCTTACACACACACACACACATATATACATATATATATATATATATATATATATATATATATATATATATATATATATATATATATATATATATATATATATATATTACAAAAAAAAAAACTCCAAAATGTTTTTTGTCACGTCTGTAAAGAATGTGTATTCCCAAATCTAAAACAGCCTATAAAACATGTTCATAGACGGATACTTTACTGATGTCTGGACTCTGTTTGGGATTTAGAAAAACATAAAGAGATGGTTCAATATATTGGTAATGAATAGGCTACATTCTGAGAGAATTTATATTTCGCAGTCTAAAAAATATTGTATGGATGAAACAAATAAAATTAATGCAACAGTTTGGATCTTTTTTTTTTTCTTTTTTTGAGTTAAGGCAACTTCCTCTGAAATTAAGTTATAATAACTAATAAACTATATTACGCTATACAGTAGTCAACATTTGAAGGAGATCAAAACCTTTCTTCAACATTATTCTAAAACCAAAGTGACAGGCATTTGTCCTATCTAAACCTGTTCTGCAAGTTTGAAACCCTCATAAGACACTGTCCATATGAAAGCGCAAGAAATTCACACCCTTATCTCGACCCCCACAAACTATACAGAACTACCCCCTCCAGCCGGTCTGTTTTTTGGCTGTGAGGAATGGTGTGTTGTCATGTTACTGGGTTGAAACATGCCTGCACTCACAGCAGCCTTACTCTTTTTATTCATTATTTTCTCGCAGCCCATATTATTATTTTCACTAGACCATAATAATAACAAATTATCAATTGATAATTAATCATTATTTTTGTGAAAATCATTGTTATTTGTGAACGTAGGTGTTTGAGGAAGGCTTTAAGACCAAGCGATATCCTCTGCAGCTGCTCCCGCTTCACAGCGAGCATGACTTGCACTAATAACTGACTCAGCTTCACCGTCAGCAAGTTTTGATTTTACAAAATCAGTTGGATTGAATACAACTCATTGATCATGAGCCCAACGTTTAGCAAGGCAGGAAAACATTCAGTCTACCTGAAGGAAGACGTATTTCATTGTAAGTTAATGCTGTTAAATGGAGAGTTAAAAAAAAAAAAATCTATTCTTAAACTTGGACCTCATTATATTGAAATACAACTCCTAACATTTCATAGACCTTCAGTTGTTATGCTTTAAAATTCCTTGCCATTTGTAATTTCACAGTATTTTCACCTTCTAAATTACTACCCCCATTCTATAATGGTAAAATTTACTCATGCTGATGGTTTTTTTATTTTTTTATTTTTTTAATAATTGTAGCCTATATTGTTGACGCAAAACAAATATGATAACTTTTTTAACTGCAGGCAGATATAGGCCTATATTATTAAAAATATATTATCATTACAAATATTTGGATCGTCCCTTATTCTGTACCTTATTTTCTTAAAGAATAAACACTTATTTTATACAAGAATAGACATAAATAAAGAATAAAAGAAACAAATCTCAATTAGCCCTTATTTCCCATTTCTGAAGTTAACTGGCAACTCTAATGATGATGTAATTATATTTTGACTCCCCTGACAGTGACACCTTGCTCAAAACACAAAAACAAAAAAAAAACAAAACAAAAAAAATTCCCCGTTGTAGTATATATGCGAGCGATTAATAGATTTAAAAAAGAAAAAAAGTGGGTGCTTGGTTTCGGAAAATAAATACAGCTCGTTAAAAATTATATGATCAAAAAGTCATGCTAACATATTAATTCATAGAACTAATTTAAGCAATTAAAACCTTTTTTATACTAGATTCAACTTGAATTTCAATACTATTAAACTGACTTTAAAATCTCAAGGAGTTTATAAGCTGAAACGGTAAAATGTCACAGTGCATGTTAAATAGCCTAAATGAACTATCTTATATAGTATCTGAAGACCTTGATTGCATGTTAGCATAAAACTAACAATATAATTTGATTTTTTTTTTCTTATTTTAAATGAACAATTCCTGTATAAAATGGGACAGCAACCTTTATATCAAACATTTTGAAATCATCCACAGCTGAGCAACGTGAGAGGTTGAGAGCAAGTGAATGCGCATACACAAAGTCATTTTCAGATGCAATGAAGAAAAAAAAAAAAACTGGATAAAAACATACACAAAACTTGTAAATAGTTAACAACAGCCTAGATTAGGCCCATACTCTGTTTCTAAGTATATAATGTATTTTTTTTTTAACCCACAGTAACACATTTTAACTGATTAATCGCCTATTTTCGCTTTTTTTTTTTTTTTTTGTGAGAGGGGAAAAAAAAGTTGCATTTTATTACATTCAGAAATTATAACGGCAGGCCTAATAATGTTATAGGTGCCAACAGGATATTTTTAGTTCCCCTCACTTTACAACAAATCCTTTACATTTAACAAATTTATCAGAACAGAACAATAATTAAAAAATGTATAATTCTAATGGATTAAAATAATTGCATTATGTGATGCTTAGTTATAAATAAATAATATAAAATAATAAGAATAATTTAAAGGAAACATAAGGTAAGGTTGGGCTCTCTCATTCTGGAGAAATCCAAACATTTCCATATTCGTGATGTTGCCCATTTGAAAATAGGCTTTGTAATTCACGCATTTCAGTATTCGACGAAAAAAAAAAAAACATAATGAACAAAAATATGCCAAAGTGCTGCTCGCGCCGGATGACACGGTGAACGGCTGCACTGTTTCCAATGAATACGTGCGCGAGGCACCAGTGCGATCAAACATCTGAAACAGAAAATACTCCATTTTTGGTCACACATAAGGCATAATTCGAAAATGCAAACTGTTAGCAGTTAGAAAAATCAAGAATAATAACAGAGTTAATAAGAATTATTTCTAAATGCTGGACCGTTCTCATTTCACTCTGCATATGGAACCTGAAGACTTTTTTTTTAACCAAGAATGAACCGAAATGAGCCTAAGACTATCCCACGTTTTGAAATTAACTCACTATAAATTTTCTAATGGTTTTTAAGGATGTTACAATGTTATATTATTAGGGGTTCAAGCACGTAGTGCTGAAACCCTATTGTAATTGTTAGGCATTTTAGGGGTTCAAGCACGTAGGCCGTAAGGCCTAGAGACTTGAAACTTGGCCAAATGATAGAGCTCAATTTGGGGAGAACCTATCAAGTCTCAGCCCAATTGGCCAATAGGGGGCGCTACAGCGATCAAAAATGTGTATTTGCTCATAGCTCCTAAACCGCTTGTCGTAGACTCAAAAATTTTACATTTCTGGAATCCTTGGGTCAATCCTGATTTTGGGTCTAGGGGGCCTTGTTTTTCCGCAATTTTGATGTATGTCCAAAACCTACTTTTACGAACTAGTCCTAGGTTTTTCGCCCAATTGGAACCAAACCACTGCAGAAATGTTCTCTGGATAGTGAATATCAATAATTATCAAAAAAGTTGAAATTTCAACTCACTGTCGAAATGGGGTGCCAAAATGTTCGAAAGTCAAGCACCAATTTTACGAAAAAGGCTATAACTTTTGAACGAAATGACATATCTTCACCAAACTCGCTACACACATGTATGAGGTAAAACTTTGGTCAAATAAAAAAAAATTATGCAGCTCTACCACTTGGTGGCGCTTTAAGATTGAAGAAACTGTAACTCGGTAACCGTTTGACTGATCAACTTGAAATTTGGTATACAGTGTCTTTGTCCAATGTGGCATAAGTGTCTATGAGGACATTCGCTTATCTCAAAAAACATGGCCGCCATTGGCCAAATAAGTGTAAGCACCTATTTGACAAGGTTAACGTAGGTTAAACGAAACGAAACTCAGTGGGCTTGTTCAAATCATGGCCCTAAAGGTCTGTAAGAATTTTGAAAGAAATCGGCGACTAGTTGGTGCTAATGAGTTTTATGGCTCAGTAATCACGTGGTGTTTCACAGATCCACACAATATGCATATCATTTGATAGATCTCCTCATAATGAGAAACTTTGTCTCAAGAATCATTGCTGTCAATCAAATCGTTCATTAAATATTCACAAATATGTTAAAAACATACTTTTGCGAACTAGTCCTAGGTATTTTGCTCAATCTCGATCAAACCACTGCGGTAATATTCTCTGGACTGTCTAGATCAATAATTATGAAAAAAAAATGTTGAATTTTGTCCTTTGGTTACCTTTAACGGGGTAAATTAGAAAAGGGGCATGGCCAGAATAGCCAAAAGCCTATAAAACCTAAATGAAAACTAAAAAATTTTATGAAACTTGGTGAAAACATGTAGCAGATGACTCTTAACAAGCATGCAAAGATTCATGGAGATCGGACCATAGGTGGCGCTATACCAGTTAAAAGGGCATTAAAAAACACAAGATTTCTATAGAAAATGACCTCAAATTGTAGAACATGTTCATATATTCACACAAACACTAGATCTTCATATCAAAAAATAGATCTCCTCATTCTGAACAACTTTGCCTCTGGGACCAATGTTGTCAATAAAACTGTAAATTAAATATTATATAAAATATTTAAATAAGCTACTTTAACGAACTAGTTCAAGGGTTTAAGCTGAAAATCAATAAAACCACTTCAGTACAATTCTGTAGTCTCTCTAGGTCAATAATTATCCAAAAAATGTTGAACATTTGCATTTGGACAACTATAAACTGGTCATTTTTTTTTATATGTTCTTTATGTAGTGTACCCAAAGGCCTATTAATACAAACAGAAAGCCCACAAATTCTCAAGACTGTGTAAAATAATGCATAATTTCATTCTAAACAAGCATGCAAAATTTAAGAGATATTGGGCAAAAAATAACACTCTAATAGTTAAAAAGGTTAAAAACACAGTGTAGTATGAGAAATTGCAATTTATAACCACTAGATGGCAGCGGAAGACCACTAATGTGCTTATTCAGCTAACCTAAACAGTACTGTTCAAAGGTTTAATGGATTCATGCTTAAACATTGTAAAACCACTGTTACAACATTTTAAATCTCATTGAGTCAAAGTTTACCGTTTTGTTCATACAGACATATCAGTTTTTACAATTTTGCCAGATTATGATTACAGTGAAACCTGAAAATGACATTTAAACTCTTAAAAAGAGAAGACTTGAATCTATATCTGCAACAAAATGTGTGTGCATGTATATCTGTGTATGTGTGTGTCTTTGTGTGTATGTGTGTCTGTGTGAATATGCATATAGGGCAGTGGTTCTCAACTCCAGGCCTCGGGACCCACTGCTCTGCACATTTTAAATGTTTCTGAATCTGACACACTCAGTTCAGTTCATGGATCTCTCTCCTAATGAGCTGATGATCTGAATCAGGTGCGATAAATAAGGGAGACAAACAAAATGTGCAGAGCAGTGGGTCCCGAGGACTGGAGTTGAGAACCACTGATATAGGGTATTAATATACTAGATTAATCATTTAATTTCAGTGTGTGTGTATGTGTGTTGTGTGTCTGTGAGCTTATTTTCCATTTTGGATGTGTTTAACTGTCAGTCATAAGTCCAGGTTGGCCAAGACCACCTCAAAGGCCTTAATGTGCTTGAACCACAGTAATCGCTGCTTGCAGCTATATTAATGTTATTGTTGTTTTACTTCCTCCTTTCATCTCCATTAACAAACCAACATTTTACAATTATATTCAGTTCGCAATCTGTCCCTTTGTGCCCCCTGGCAGTAGTTTCGCGAATGATTTTAACACGCGACTGACATGCAGTTAACGCCGCAGCCATTTTCAAGTGTAGCTTGATGCTAATTGTACTCCTAATTATATTTTAGGATGTAGCCTATTCTTGTAAGCATTATAGATAGTTTGTTTCTGGTGTAGAACCTTGTTTATCTTAATTTAATGGTGTTTATTGAGCAGCGGATGATGTTAAATCCATTTATGAGATACATGTCAGAGGAAAAATGTATTGTTGGTCGACTCGGCGGCACCTAGTGTGCAGGAGTGAATTAGCAGGTGGCAAACAGTCGTTTCGCATTCGGTGTAAAAGCTCTGTTCACGGGCGATTCGCATCGCGCTCAGTGTGGAAAAGCCTTACATAAGCAGCACATATTTTTTTTCAGCTCTCACAATGGTCTCAAACTCAATTCCTGGAGGGCCACAGCTCTGCACAGTTTAGCTCCAACCCTAATCAAACACACCTGATCCAGCTAATCAAGGTCTTCAGGATTACTAGAAACTTCCAAGCAGGTGTGATTTGGAGCTGGTTGGAGCTAAACTTTGCAGAGCTGTGGCCCTCCAGGAATTGAGTTTGAGACCACTGGATAAGAGCATTCACACCACACGTGGAGGCGCGTAGTAGGAGCAGAGCAGCAGTGCACCGAGACTATTTTTGCTGCGCCGCTTACGCTGAATTAAAGCCACAGTGTATTGTTCTTTATCAAAATTAACCCGATTAACATGAAAAATAACAAATGTCACCATAAAATCATGTGATTGAGGTGTTTGTTTAACAATCACCCTATGAAAAAATATGTTCAATTAATAAAACTAGAGACATTTGTTAACTTTATGTAGTGAATTATTAAGTATTGTGTAATTTGGAATTGTGACTAGGTTAACAGAGAGCTTACCACTCGGAGTTGAGAAGAGCTGTTGTTGTCCTAGCCAAAACCAGCTCGTGCTTGCAGTGTTCGGCATCTGTAAAATAAAGAAACATAAATTGCATCCCTCAGCCTCCGTATTCTGCTGCCTCATTAGATATCACATAATTGGCGATGAGGAGTTAAAGGGGTCCTATTATGCTTTTTCACTTTTTCAACTTTAGTTAGTTTGTAATGTTGCTGTTTGAGCATAAAAAAAGATCTACAAACTTACAAAGCTCAAGGTCCAATTCAAAAGGAGATATTTTATTTAACAGAAATCACTTTTCAAAAACTACAATGAACGACTCGTTTTTTACTGGGATTTGTGATGCCACAAATACCGACGACTGGGACGAGACCTGGTTGAGCTGCACTAGAGAAAGCAACGAACATTATCACTATGTCGGAGACACCCTAGCTTTCCCAAGGCAGATGAATTTAGACTGGTTACAATCATCCGGGTTTAAATCGTGCCTAAATTGATTTGATTTTGACGCAAGGGGTATGACAAGGTGAGGTGGTAAGGGGCATGACATTTCGCGACCAGGCGCCGAGTGGTGCCAATCACAACACACACACACACACACACACACACACACACACACACACACACACACACACCCAGCTAACCAATCACAGCACATTTTGTATTTCAGAAGGCGGGCTTTCATTTGATACAGGAATTATTCGAGCCGTTCATGTCAGACTGGGGAGAGAGGTGTTGTAATAATGTAAAATATGTGAAAAATAATGTTTTACGAACAACCTAGTATGTGAGCCTGTTCTAGTACACCCCCAAAACAAAATCAAGACTTTGTAAAAGAGCATAATAGGACCCCTTTGTGTGTTAGCGTGTTGTAGTAAATAGTTGATGTGAGTTCATGATTTTGTATGGGACACTGGTACTGAAGAGTAAACAGACTGCTTGCAATGAGACAAAATTGACAATTAACAAGACAAAATGACTACAGTGGTGGGGATGGTGAGTCCTTTTGATGGTGCATCACAGTTATGGTATGAATATATTGAAATGTTGGATTATTTTTTCAAAGCTAATGAAATTGAAGGAGCTGATAAAAAGTGGAGTTGGGGCATCCACATGTAGTTTTTAAGACATTTGCTCTGCCCTGAAAAGCCAGGAGACAAGACTTATGATGAACTGGTGACTGTCCTAAAAAGACAATTAAAAAATTACAATCCTAAACCAAGTGAAATTGCAAAGATTCAAGTTTAACTCACGTACACGGAAATATGGTGAGACTGTTGCTGATTTTGTTGCAGAATTGAAAAACTTAGCACAACATTGCGAGGGACCACACTTCCACAAATGCTGCGGGACAGACTTGTCTGTGGAGTGAACAATGACAAAATGCAGAAAGCGTGGACACATAAATTGGGCATGCAAGGCAAAACAAACTGATGTGGGGTGTCAAAAGACTTCATTCAAAGAACAAAGAGGAGAGAAAAAAAGAGAAAGTTAAAAGGACATAGCCTGTTAGAGAGGAGGAAAGTAACGAGAGGGAGGACATCCTGGATATTAACACAATATATAGTGTATCCCAAGGTCAACCTAAAGTGGCCCCAATCATGCAGAAAGTGATGGGCCACTCGATCCACAACATTGACATCAGCAAACTGCTCACCCACACGACGCCATACACACTGTCTGCTATCTGCCCTGTACAGTGAAAACCGGGATTCATCTGTTAAGAGAACACCTCTCTGAAGTGCCAGATGCCATCAAATGTGAGCATTTGCCCACTCAAGTCTGTTATGACGACGAACTGCAGTCAGGTCGAGACCCCGATGAGGACGACGAGCATGCAGATGAGCTTCCCTGAGATGGTTTCTGACAGTTTGTGTAGAAGTTCTTTGGTTATGCAAACCGATTGTTGCAGCAGCTGTCCGGGTGGCTGGTCTCAGACGATCTTGGAGGTGAAGATGCTGGATGTGGAGGTCCTGGGCTGGTGGTCTGCGGTTGTGAGGCTGGCTGGATGTACTGCCAAATTCCCTGAAACGCCTTTGGAGATGGCTTATGGTAGAGAAATAAACATCCCCCTGTGCGACTTAGCACTAAAAGAGCATTTCCTAAAGAGCAAATTTCCTCTAAAAGAGCTCCACGGGTGTGTCTTTATAAAGACGACGAGATCGTCATTATAAGGATGCCGTTTCACCTGTGCGTTTCTGGGTGTGGTCGTTACCAGGCACCGGGTGATGGTCGTGATCGCTGCCTCATGTGTCTGGGCATCAAGTACGTTGAGGTGTCCTTCATGTATGCATCATGTTCCCACTGCGGGAAGATGACCATCTCTTAGAGCTGCGAACTAGGCTCCGCTATCTTCAGAGGGGCTGAGTCCCGTTGCCTCTGCCGTGATCTGGGGCTCATTCTGGTGGACAGACGAGAACCACTTCCGGCAGTAGCATGGGCAGTTTGAGGGTCACAGTGGTGGCAAACTCCACAGGGAACCAACCCTCTGGGGTTGCAGAATTCCAAGGTCACTTTGTGCTGTTCACATTTCGGGCCTGCTCAACCGTACAGCCAACGAGCTGTCTCGAGCAATGCTCCCGGGTGAATGACCCAGCTGACTTGGAGCCTGTATGGTCCAGCTGACTTGGAGTTTTTTCAGAGCAGCTCAGGTAGACCTGTTTGCTTCTCCAGAGACCTCTCACTGCCAGTTGTTCTACTCCCTGACCGAGGTTACTCTCGGCATGGACGCACTGGCACACAGCTGGCCGCGGGGCCTTCGCAAATATGCGTTTACCCCAGTGAGCCTTCTCGCACAGACACTGTGCAAAGTCCGGGAGTACTAGGAGCAAGTATTGCTAGTGGCACCGTATTGGCCCACTCGGACCTTGCGACAGCCCCTCCTTGGCCCATTTCTCTGAGGAAGGATCTACTGACTCAGAGACAGGGCACCGTTTGGCACCCGCGTCCAGACCTTTGGAAACTCCACGTCTGGTCCCTGGAAGGGGCGCTGAGGTTCTAGGTGACCTACCCTAGGAGGTAGTGAACACCATCACTTCGGCAAGAGCACCATCTATGAGACACGCTTACGCTTTGAAGTGGAATCTGTTTGTTGAGTGGTGTTCTTCTCGCCGAGAAGACCCCTGAAGATGCCCGATTGCGGTTGTGCTTTCCTTTCTGCAGATGGAGTGAAGGCTGTCTCCCTCCTCCCTCAAAGTCCAGGTTGCTGCTATTGCTGTGCCATGACCCCGTGAATGGGAAGTCTTTAGGTAAGCATGACCTCGTCATCAGGTTCCTTAGAGGGGCCAGGAGGTTAAATCCTTCCTGGCCCCCCTCGATACACTCTTGGGACCTGACTCTGGTGCTGAAATTACTACAGCAGGGCCCATTCGAGCCTTTACATTCAGTTGAGCTAAAGTTTCTTTCATTGAAAACTCTGCTCCTGCTTGCACTGGTCTCCATCAAGAGGGTAGCGGACCTGCACACATTTTCGGTCGACGATTCGTGCCTAGAGTTTGGGCCGGCTGACTCCCACGTAATCCTGTGGCCCAGGCCTGGCTACGTGCCCAAGGTTCCCACTACACCCTTCAAAGACCAAGTAGTGAACCTGCAAGCGCTGCCCCTGGAGAAGGCAGACCCAGCCCTGGCTTTGCTTTGTTCTGTCCGAGCATTAAGATGCTACATAGACCGGACACAAAGCTTCAGGACCTCAGACCAGCTCTTTGTCTGTTACGGAGGCTGGCAGAAGGGGAATGCCATCTCTAAGCAGAGGATGGCCCACTGGATTGAGGATCCCATAACTCTTGCTTATCAGGCACAGGGTGTGCCCTGCCCGTTCAGGTTGCAAGTTCACTCAACTAGAAGTGTTGCATCCTCCTGGGCGTTGGCTCGTGGCACCTCGCTGACAGATATTTGTAGAGCTGTGGGCTGGGCGACTCCTAACACGTACGCTAGATTCTATAGTCTTCATATACAGCCGGTACCCTCCTGTGTTCTCACCTAAAACGGCTAGTGGCACAGAGAGACCCTGGTTAGTGTCAGCTTGCTAAAACTACCCCAGAGTGTCTGTACTGTAGACCCTGTTGAGATCCTCCACCAGCCTAGGCAGCTGGACCCGGCAGAACGTCTGGCGCCAGGCCTTCATGATGAATCCGTGAGAACCATGGAAGGCTGCGTTCCATATTGAGACCTAAGTGGTACTCGTATGCGTATAGTCCATGGTAAAGCCTGTGTTTCCCCAGCAGACTTCTGCCTTCCCAAGAGAGTTTTTAATCACCTCAAGTTTCTCCATATACCCCGAAATGGATGGTATATGTGTATTTGCTACCGAAAACAACTTCGGGAAGGATGGGGCTTCCGCAGCGTCCCTGTTCCAAGTGGAACGGGTACGTTTTCCCAGTGTTATCCAATCTCACCCAATGAGGTAGTGCTTTGACAATGATGGGTGGAACTACTTGTTCCGAGACCCGGCCTACACCTAATAGGGGAGCAGGTGGCTCGCACAGGGCACTGGAAGGGGCAGCACCCATGTCGCTTTGGTAGGGATCCCAATTTGTTGGTCACAGACATGACGTTGAGAGTGACCGACTGAAAGGGAACGTCTCGGTTATGTATGGTAACCCTTGTTCCCTGAAGGAGGGAACGGAGATGTCACGTCCCGTCGCCACGGTTGCTGTACTGCCACTGAGCGGCTGGGTCGCCGGCTCGGCTCCTCAGCGAAAACCTGGTATCCATTGCACCTGCTGCCTACTTATACTCACGTTGTGATCAGCGGCAGCTGGATGTGATAATTGGCTCGTTTAGTTTACACTCGAAGTAGATCATCAGAGCATCAGAATGGGGAAGAAAGGGGATTTAAGTGACTTTGAATGTGGAATGGTTGTTGGTACCAGACGGGCTGGTCTGAGTATTTCAAAAACTGCTGATCTACTGGGATTTTCACGCACAACCAACTCTAGGGTTTACAGAGAATGGTCCGAAAAAGATAAAATATTCATTGAGCGGCAGTTGTGTGAATGAAAATGCCTTGTTGATGTCAGAGGTCAGAGGAGAATGGGCAGACTGGTTAGAGATGATAGAAAGACAACAATAACTCAAATAACCACTCGTTACAACCAAGGTATGCAGAATACCATCTCTGCATGCACAACACGTCGAACCCTGGAACAGATTGGCTACAGCAGCAGAAGACCACACCGGGTGCCGCTCCTGTCAGCTAAGAACTGGAAACGGAGGCTACAATTCGCACAGGCTCACCAGAATTGGACAATAGAAGATTGGAAAAGCTTGGCCTGGTCTGATGAGTCTCGATTTCTGCTGCGACATTCAAATGGTAGGGTCAGAATTTGGCGTAAAGAACATGAAAGCATGGATCCATCCTGCCTTGTCTCAATGGTTCAGGTTGGTGGTGGTGGTGTTGTAATGGTGTGGGGGATATTTTCTTGGCACACTTTGGGCCCCTTACTACCAATTGAGCATCGTTTAAAAGCCACAGACTACCTGAGTATTGTTGCTGACCATGTCCATCCCTTTATGACTACAGTGTACCCATCTTCTGATGGCAACTTCCAGCAGGATAATGCACCATGTCACAAAGCTCAAATCATCTCAGACTGGTTTCTTGGACATGACAATGAGTTCACTTTACTCAAATGGCCTCCACAGTTACCAGATCTCAATCCAATAAAGCAGCTTTGGGATGTGGTGGAACAGGAGATTCGCATCATGGATGTACAGACGACAAACCTGCAGCAACTGCATGATGCTGTCATGTCAGTATGGACCAAAATCTCTGAGAAATGTTTCCAACACGTTGTTGAATCTATGCCATGAAGAATTAAGGCAGTTCTGAAGGCAAAAGGGGGTCCAACCCGGTATTAGCAAGGTGTACCTAATAAAGTGGCCAGTGAGTGTATAAGATAATACTGCAAAAACGGTTTACTGTCAAGCTGTTATATTCCTGTTATATAGGTAATGTCCAACATTCCTAATTTTTCTGTCATTAATTTAATTTTATATGTTGGTATTAATTCAGTGTTTATAATGCTAATAAATAATTTCAACAGAAACTGACAAGGTTTCTAGAGAGCAAAGGTTTTGTGAATAAAGGGAAGATTTAAACACAAAGTCTGTAAAATAATTTGTTAAAAGGATTTGATGGTCACTAGTCTAGTGATAGTATGTTATTGTTGTCATCATTCAGGTTGTATTTCAGCTTTATAAGCAGCTGATATTTGCCATAGCGACAGCAAGATGCTAGTGGACTGCCGAGTCGCTTTCACTACAAATTGTGTGAAACAGGTGCTCTTGCTTTAAGATCTGATGCATAGATCAAATATTTTGACACATCCATATTTCTCCCAACTGTTCAAGTTCACTTAAGACAAAACCGACTGCATTTACATTGAAAGTCTCCAAGACAGGCATTTTGACATAACTTTTCATGTAAGTGTGTAGCGATAACAGAACTTAAGAGAACTTAAGTGAAAGAGAACTCTTATTCGTACATTGACTGAGAGGCATGTTCTGTGGCCGCACTTTCGGTGTGAGCACAGAAACCCATCGGTTTTAAATACTGGACAAGACTTAAAAACACTTGCAAATACTGAATATCACTTTTGTGATAATGCATTGAGTAAGTGACATGTCTGTCAACTGTCCCTGGACTCGGACATATTTTCTGAGTCAAGTCCAAGTAATAATGCATCCGAGTCCGTGACAAGTCCGAGTCCTTTAAAAATTGTACTCGAGAACGTACTCAAGTACGTGTCTGTGTACCTCAACTCTAATATTATTATTATTATTTTTTTTATTTTTTTAAAGGGTGGATTCCATCATGTTGGTAGAAGAGGGTTTTAAGGTGGTTAGTGTGGATGCCAGTGACAAAATGCTTAAATATGCTCTTAAAGAGAGATGGGAGAGGAGAAAAGAGCCTGCCTTTGATAACTGGGGTAAGTGGAGATCACTATTTTGAGTGGGTGACTTTACTGTCATGCGAGAATCAGTTAAATGTTTCTTCATGGCCTGGACTTTTTATTTCAGTAATTGAGGAGGCCAACTGGCTAACGTTACCGGAAGATGTTAAAAAAACTGGAGATGGGTTTGATGCAGTAATCTGTCTAGGCAATTCATTTGCTCATTTACCAGATTTCAAAGGTAAGAATACCAAAGCAAAAAAGTTGTAATATTTTTTTACGGATTTGTCTATTTAACCACTTTCTCATATCTCACAGGGGACCAGAGTGATCAGAAGCTTGCCTTACAAAACATAGCCAGCATGGTGAAACCTGGAGGGATCCTAATCATTGACCACCGTAACTATGATTACATCCTTGAGACTGGCCAAGCACCCCAAGGAAAGAATATTTACTATAAGGTAGTTAAAGACCCACTGAGGTGTGCTGAGCTATTTTTCAATAAAACAGGAAGTTATGGCAAGACATATGGTGAGGGTCCTCCCCTTTTTTAAAAATAGCCAATAGTGTTTTATGTCACAGCCCCACAGGGGACATGACACAAACAGTTTTACCCAATCTCATGTTAATCTTAGTACCTATAGAGTAGTATTGCATCCTTCATATCTCCAAAGAGTGTTTAGTTTTATCATATTTATAAAAGAAAGATACAGCTTTATGTTTCTCTCTAAAAACAGCTGAGCTCCTGGAAGGTGTGCCATCTTTCGGTATCAAACAATGTGCAAATCCAGCACTGAAATGGGCCTTATTTATAAAACATTTATCACCCAAAATGATGGGAACAAACAAACACACTTGCGGAACTCCGTTGCTGCCCTGGAAGAACAAACAACATCAAACTACACTGAAGCTGAACAATGTTATCCTTTCCGAACAACCGAAACCACACTTCTTTTGAGAAATTCTTCTCGAGGAAGTCTTGTGCAGTGATGGGCTTGCTCTTGATCTTGATAGCATTAGACCTCCCCTCCCCCCACACCTGTAATAGATTATCCCTTTAGGCCCCGTCGACACCTGGTACGTCAGGGCCTTAGAACTATTACTACTAGGAAAAAAAAAAACTGTAATAAATGTGATACTTTTAAGTAATGCAGTGTGAAAATGCTGGTGCATGGCACCGGTGTTATCTCTTTTCCTGATCATTGCTGTTTATAATGCAGAGGATGTCTAAGCATTTGCAATGTTTGATTTCCGCCTTCATTGCACTTTAAAATGCAGCATTCTCTGTAGAATTCAAATGGGTTGGATACATTTTGTGATCTGTACTGACTCATGCAATTGTGGTTTCTGAGAAACAGTGTTGAAAACTGAAATCAACACCTAAACAAACAATTTGGTGAATATTTGCTAGCTGCTCGTTCTGTGTGATGAAAAAAGGGTGTTTGTTTTTAAGGCTGTTAACTAAAAGGCTGTTTAGAGGACTTGATTTTTGCTTATGTAAAAGTCCAATAATTCTGATGAAATTTGAAAAAATCAGGGGTTGTTTTTCAGAGTGACCTAAAACAGGACATCTCCACCTCAGTGCTGTGGGTTAATAACAAGCCTCACATGATCACACTGGACTACACTCTGGAACTGCCTCAACCAGTGGATGTTCAGACTCCACCTGATACAAGGTACTGTGATCTGAGCTTCTAGGGTGGTCAGTTTTTGAGTGGTTGTGATCTGTATGCAATTATAGAGTACTCTGGAACATGGATGTAATTACAAAAACAGAAAACATCAGCCAAAGGCAAACTGTTTTTCATGGTACTGTATGTTAGAGTTATCACAATACCATAAATATATCTCACAATACTATACCAGATGAAATATTACAGAGAAGTATCACAATTTGGAGTAAAGCAATTATTTGTTTTTAGTTTGTTTGAATTTTCCCTCTTTTCCTCACTTTCCTTCGCTTTTAAATAGCTTGTAAAAGCGGCATGCACATTTTACTTTCACTTTCAAATAGCGGCAATTTGGCGTAAAGCAATTGTTAATTTTTAGTTTGTTTGAATCTTCCCTCTTTTCCACACTTTTAAATAGCTTATTTGATAGCTTAAATAGCTTCTGAATTTCTGGCAGTTCAGCGTCAACTGCTTGAATGCAACAACAAAATACAACGTCAAACTCACTTTAGCCTATATATAAAACATAGACCTTTTATTAACAAAACAAACAAACAAACAAACAAATTACTTACATAAAGTTTAAATAGGTATACAAAACTGGAAATAGGCCAAGTAAACTTGTATAATTTATAACCAAGTAATAAGAAACGTACAACGTTTATTAGCAAAACGAGTAAGAAAGCTCACTCTCCTCACGATAAATGAAATCCGATCTGTAATGCAACTGTTGTCCAGCACACTGCATTGAGCAGCAATGTTCAGTTTTTAATTGTAGTGTCTGTTCTTTTACTGAACTAAATTCATTTTTACGATGGTGGGGGCCGGTGCCGTGGTGGGCAAGTGACGTGTTACGGCTTTACACCGTTCATGGGCGTATCACCATCAGCACCATCTATCGCGTTAAGTCTAACGGTGCCACGTTGGCGCAGCACGTCTATCCCTGTGATTTGACCCTGGACTGTATTCTTGTATTTGTCAAGTCAAGTCACCTTTATTTATATAGCGCTTTAAACAAAAGAGATTGTGTCAAAGCAACTGAACAACATTAATTAGGAAAACAGTGTGTCAATAATGCAAAATGACAGTTAAAGGCAGTTCATCATTGAATTCAGTGATGTCATCATCCAGCTCAGTTCAGTTTAAATAGTATCTTTGCAATCATTTGCAATCAAGTCAACGATATCGCTTTAAATGAAGTGTCCCCAACTAAACAAGCCAGAGGTGACAGGGGCAAGGAACCAAAACTCCATCGGTGACAGAATGGAGAAAAAACCTTGGGAGAAACCAGGCTCAGCAGAGGACTCAACTGGTTCCTGTGGTCTTGTCCCGGTGGTCGTCTGAGACAAGGTTTTTACAGGGGATCTGTATCTGGGGCTCATTTAGTTGTCCTGATCTCTGCTGTCTTTCAGGGCTATAGAGGTACTTTCTAGGTGCCAGATCCACCATCTGGTCTGGATACGTACTGGATCCGGGTGACTGCAGTGACCATCTGATCTGGATACAGACTGGATCTGGTGGCTACGGTGACCTCGGAATAAGAGAGAAACAGACTAATATTAGCGTAGATGCCATTCTTCTAATGATGCAGCAAGTACATCGGGTGTTATGGGAAGTGTTCCTGGTTCCGGTTTACCTAATTAATGCAGCCTAAAAATCCTTTAACGGATTTGGATATTAGAAGTGTATTAGTATGTTATGTGTAAGCCAGGTTAAAGAGATGGGTCTTTAATCTAGATTTAAACTGCAAGAGTGTGTCTGCCTCCCGAACAATGTTAGGTAGGTTATTCCAGAGTTTGGGTGCTAAATAGGAGAAGGATCTGCTGCCCGCAGTTGACTATGATATTCGAGGTATTATCAAATTGCCTGAGTTTTGAGAACGGAGCGGACGTGGAGGACTATAATGTAACAAGAGCTTGTTTAAATACAGAGGTGCTAAACCATTCAGGGCTTTATAAGTAATAAACAATATTTTAAAATCTATACGATGTTTGATAGGGAGCCAGTACAGTGTTGACAGGACTGGGCTAATATGGTCATACTTCCTGGTTCTAGTAAGAACTCTAGCTGCTGCATTTTGGACTAACTGGAGTTTGTTTACTAAGCGTGCAGAACAACCACCCAATAGAGCATTACAATAGTCTAACCTTGAGGTCATAAACACATGGATTAACATTTCTGCATTTGACATTGAGAGCATAGGTCGCAATTTAGATATGTTTTTAAGATGGAAAAATGCAGTTTTACAAATGCTAGAAACGTGGCTTTCTAAGGAAAAGTTGCTATCAAATAGCACACCTAGGTTCCTAACTGATGACGAAGAATTGACAGAGCAGCCATCAAGTCTTAGACAGCGTTCTAGGTTATTACATGCAGAGCTTTTAGGCCCTATAATTAACACCTCTGTTTTTTTGAGAATTTAGCTGTAAGAAATTATTTGTCATCCAGTTTTTTATATTGACTATGCATTCCGTTAGTTTTTCAAATTGGTATGTTTCGCTGGGCCACGAAGAAATATAGGGTGCTTTCACACTTGGTTCACTTGCCTGGTCCGAACCCGAGTTCGATTGCTCCCCCCTCCCCCTGCCCCCGCTGGACTGTGTTCATATTATAATATTTGAGTCTGAACCGCGGTTCGTTTGCGTCATCAAGCCAGCAGCTGTTTACCCCATTGCTTAGTAACGACGGCGCAGGAGAAGGCAGCAAATGCATCACATTACTCTATGCACTTTTATGTATTTAAGTTTTTGAACCATTCATTTTGTTTACAAAGCTTCAGTACATAACGGTACTTGCGTCTGTCTTACGAATGGACTGCAGATGCTCTAAAGAATGCTGAAGGCAAACAAAAAATTAGATATACAGCTCTCTGTTTGCAGCGCGTCAGTCACGCTCGTCAGGAAAGTGAGTGAAACACACACACAAACACACATTTTCATCAAATAATACGTCATTAATAGCAGTTCACTTCCGCGATTTGGTACGATTGCGTTCACATCAGCAGTGAACCGTACCAGAGTTCACATGAACCGTACCCCAGACCACCCTTTTTAAGCGGACTCCGGTACGGTTCGCGGGTGCGCACCCAAGTTCGGAAGACAGCGTTCACATCATCCAAACAAGCCGAACTCTGACGTCAATCGAACCTGGGTGCGCACCAAAAGTGGTAGTGTGAAAGCACCCATAGAGCTGAGTATCATCAGCATAACAGTGAAATCTAACACCGTGTTTCCTGATGATATTTCCCAAGGGTAACATGTAAAGCGTGAAGAGTAACGGCCCTAGTACTGAGCCTTGCGGTACTCCATACTGCACTTGTAAACGATATGATACCTCTTCATTCACTGCTACGAATTGATGGTGGTCATATAAGTACGATTTGAACCATGCTAATGCACTTCCATTAATGTCAACAAAGTGTTCTAGTCTATGCAAAAGAATAGTGTGGTCATTAGTGTTGAAAGCAGCACTAAGATCCAATAGCACTAATAGAGAGATACAACTACGATCAGATGATAAGAGCAGGTCATTTGTAACTCTAAAGAGAGCAGTCTCAGTACTATGATACGGTCTAAATCCTGACTGGAAATCCTCACAGATGCCATTTTTCTCTAAGAAGGAATATAATTGCATATAGTGTGGTTGTGCTTCGGGTGATCCTTGAAAGTGTCCCAGTTCTAGGTCCTTTCTGATGCCGTCCCCTCCAATCTCTCCCACTTGAGCGCTTTCTGTACTGTCCTGTATAATCAAAAACAAAAACACCAAAATAAATCCTCATAAAATATCAACTTTGATATTCTGAAATATTTTTATATTTTTATTGGACTAAACTTGTTCTTTAGGATGTCATTCAGTGGACCCTTATCTTTCCAACTAAACTGGGATTTACAGCTGTGGATGCGTTTATGACTCGTTATTACGAAGAATCTGGTACATACTGTTTTTTTATTCTTCATGTTTTGATGTGTACTGCTTACACAAATTTAACAAATACATTCTTTAGAAGCTTTCCATTGAAGAACAGCGATCTGTTGTCGATTCTTGAGGCTTAGATCTTTATAATGATATATAGTTTGTCAAGATTAATTTTGTCCCCTTTTATTTAATCTATTCGTAAACATTGACTCATGCAAACAAAAACAGTTCAGTGCATCGGCGTCCAGGTGTGGATTAAGAGGTTAACCACTGATTTATAGTTATATCACTTATTACATTTACACATTTAGCAGACGCCTTTATCCAAAGCGACTTACAGTGCATTCAGGCTAACATTTTTTTACCTAACATGTGTTCCCTGGGAATCGAACCCACAACCTTTTGCGCTGCTAACACAATGCCCTACCCCTGAGCCACAGGAAAACAGTTGTGTCCTCTTTTGGAAGCCCAAACAAGGTATTTTGGCTTTCACAACGAAACAGCGTTTCCACGACATGGCGCTGGAAGCAACAGCAAGAATCAAAGTTATGCCTTCTTTCTTTGGGTGAACATTTGGGCGGTATCATGCAAATCTTCCCACACAGTGACGTAGACATGGGGGCATATTAGAACGAGCCATTTTAGGGGGGTGTGGTTGACTCTTACAGTAACTTTTATAAAGAGTATCTCTTTGGGTTTGAGATTTTAGTCTTTGCAACTTTACAGATCTTCTTTATGCACCAAGAGTTGTAAACACTCCAAAGAGAAAGGAAAACTTGAAATCGCATCATATGACCCCTTTAACACATAATTTATCAGCAACCACAACAACATCACATGAGCAACTTGAGCATCTGTGATAAAGCAATACAAAAATACACACTGGTATTTATCTTTTGCAGGTTACATGTCCTTTACCCATTTGTAAACTCTTGTAACTTTACTATTTTTGAAAGGTAATAAAGATAGCGATATTCTTACCTCATTTTGCCAGTATGTTTGCAGGACCTCGCAGAACACATCTGACCCTTCTTTTGTTCACATTACAGTTTTTGTTTTCCACTGACATGTCAAGACTCAAATTCACTCAAAAAAAAAATAAAAACCGAGCTGCAGCTCACAGTCAGCCGCCTCAATCACAGAAAGAAGATAATAACGATCATATTTTCAAATTTAGAAAGGTGCGTACAGTTTCATTGTCCAGTTTCCTGGATGACAGCCAGATTAAACAATCATGATCAAAGCAATAAAGTAAAACAACCAATAGGAATTGTTTCAGCATGGTAACGCAGCGAAATGTATTTAGTGTTATTGTTGTTAATTATGATAATATTTTTTAACATATACCTTTAGATTTTAGAATAGGTTTCATGATCAAAATATTCTAAAATGCTATTAAAATAATAATAATGATCTTAAATAATTTAATATTAATAATTTAAAAGGCAGGAATTTATTTTGTATACTGTTGAAGACATTAAGTTGATTCAGCATACAGACCTTATTAAAAAAACAAAATTAATGTTGATTTACAAGTGTTTTTGTTAACCCCTTTTAACCATTTAGCATTAAACATATTTCAACATTGAAGGATGGTCATGTGCCGGTGTCCTGACATTTTATATTACCCGTCAGATTGTCCTACCAGGGTTTACCGCACATGCACACATCAATATTGCGTCCTTTTTCTCATGCTGAACACAACAAGGGATACCCAGGTAGCATTTTTTGTTGTCGATTTGTACTATTTTGTACTAAATTGTATTATATTGTTTTAATGGGATGTAGCAAAATCTGACAGGGTAGCACAAATCGACAGAACACCGGCTGATTTTCAACTGTTCAGCAATAAATGTTGTATCAACGTTGTTTCAATGTTAAAATAACAACTGACCTTGTTTTAAACATATTTCAACATTTAAAGTTGGTCATGTGCCGGCTGGTTTTCAACTGTTCAGCATTAAACGTTGTATTAATGTGATTTACATTTATGCATTTTAGCAGACGCTTTTATCCAAAGTGACTTACAGTGCATTCAGGTTATACATTTTTTAACAGTATGTGTGTTCCCTGGGAATCCAACCCATTACCTTTTGCGCTGCTAACGCAATGTTCTACCACTGAGCCACAGGAACACTGAATCAATGTTGATTCAACGTTAAAACAACAACTGTCCTTATTTCAACGTCGGTCATGTGGGATGATTATTACTTTTGCGGCAAGCTTAAGCCTATTGGGTGCATTTGAATGCAGAACTCTTCAGCTGCACTGAGGGCACGCACCATACATGCTGCTGCTGCTGGACAATAAACACCCTCGAGCCGCTGTTGACAGTCGCGGCAGCACGGCCTCTTGTTTCCACCAGCTTTTAACTTTTTTTCATCACTAATTGATGGATGTCTAAAGTATAAAAATAAGGAGAAGCTTAAAACAGGGGTGCAGTATCAAAAGTAGTGGTCAGTATCTGGTTTGACCACTAGACAACTGTACAGTTCATCTCATCTTCATGGACTGCACCAGATTTGTTGGTTCTAGCTTTAAAGAGGTGGTTGATTGCGATTTCACTTTTTTAACATTAGTGTGTAATGTTGCTGTTTGAACATAAACAATATCTGCAAAGTTGCAGCACTGAAAGTTCAGTGCAAACGGAGATATCGTCTTTTAAAATTCTGGCACTTTAATGCCTACAAAAACAGCTGGTAAGTGACTACAACGAGCTTGTGCCCCTTCCCGCACCCAAAACTAATCGTCTGTTGATGAGAGTCTTAAAGAGCAGGTCAGATGGTAAAGTGTCCCAATATTGGTGTCCCAAGTCCCCTACATCAGGTTTAAATGCATCTAAGGTCAGAAAACATTGTAATTTTCTCAGAATATACATTTAATATTAGAGTCATTTGCCAATGATTAGGAAATTATTCGTTTCAAGCAAGTTCGGAGCAAGCCCCTCCCTTCCTCAAGCCTACTCTGCTCTGATTGGTCAGCTGGCCAAACCTGTTGTGATTTGCACAGAGATGAGTCCTTGAGCCAGTTAGCCAGCGCTACCATTGACAAAGCACCTTTACATAAAACAATAATATAGTCAATCCGTTCTTATAATGACATAAAATACAAAAACACTTATGCAAGCGAATCGTGCCCATAGCTAAAGTTTAGCTGCTAAACTGTGAACACTAGGTGGATACGTTAGCCGAGTGCTAATGTGACTAACTGATTAAACAATACAGTTAGTAAACCAAAATATGTCTACTGTAATGTTTGAAGAATGACAGACAAAAGACGCTATGTCTTAATTTTTAATCAGAACGCAGAACAGTTTTATCACAGGAGCACCAGCCGAAATCACTCATCTCTCCCGCATTAACTGCCAGTGTAGTACAATAAACAGCAGTTTCACAATTATTATAAAGTCTGTGTGCTACACTACATTCTTTATTATTAAACAAAGTAATTAGAACAACGTCAGTCTACAATAATTGACATATTCTTAGGTTCACTGCGAATTTTTAGAACTACTTCAGTAAGACAGTAATATCGTGCTTTACCTGGAAACCTAAAGCTGCACTAGGTATACGTCACATATTGGCACAAAAAAAATTATATTTTGAGCACTCAATTGAAAATGTACACCTAACGTATCAATCATACTACTTACAGGTCATGGTTCAGAGAGCTTGTTAGTCCAAATTAAGAAGATTAGAAGCCAACGAAGATAAAAGCCCAGATTAGAGAAGCAGTTCTTGATAAAATGACAAGCACACAACAAAAGGCTCGAATTGTATTTCTGTGGTATCCTTGAACACCGCGTCTTCTCAACATGATGTAAACGCACTAATAGCAAAAAAGTGTTTGTGGGCAGATCAGACTCTGTTCGTATTTCACAGGCAGGCGGGGGTTATGCAAATGTTGTTACCCAGTGACGTACACCGGTAACAGACAAAAGATTTGAAAATATAACGACTCGTTACGGCGATTCAGAACCGACTCTCTCTTTTGAGAGACAATATCTTTATTTATCATGCACTTTTTTGATTAACAACTTTGCAGATTGTTTTCATTTAAGGATAGCTACGTTATAAACTGCAAAAGAGAGATTTTTCAAAAACCCATCTGACCTGCTCTTTAAACAAGGACTGGTGGGACTTGGTCCTGTTCCACTTCCCATACGCTGAGTGAAAGGGGAGTTTTATAATGACTTGACACTTATTTATGACACTTTATTCACCTGGAAGAACACCTCGTTCCACGCGTCATACGTCATTATGCTAGTTCTACTCACTGCGCATGCGCAGTACTTTCCGGTTTCAGTTTTTAATCCGATCAAGTGTTTACATGTCCTCTCGCTTGGATTACAAAAGGAATAAACCATCCCTTACAATCCGATCGAAATTTTTGTCGGATCTGGCCAATTTAATCAGATTGACGTGTTTACATGTGACTTTTTTATTCTGATTGTGCTTCTAGTCCTATTATGATTGGATTAGTAGGGTCCATGTAAACGCAGCTATTGTTTAAAATACAACCGGAGCACATTCTGATCTTGTGGGGCGGGATGTTCAGACGTGTATTTCTGAGGGAGGAGCTTCATAAAATAAGGAAATAATCAAGGGCGATTGTCAAAGAAGGGACATGCTGGTGTGGAATAAAGGTAAATTATGTGAAAAATGAAGCATGAACACGTCAGACTGCACCCCATAAACACAATCAAGCCTAGAAAAAAGCCAGTCAGCCACTCCTTTAAGATGCCACCCCACTCCACCATGGCACTTGCATGTTACTGGACATTTCTGTTGGGACACATGGGTATACTTGGTTTGCCACTGCAAGAACAATCAGCTGTCCTTCATGTCTCCCTGTATCACTTTCGTATGCATCTTACATTATATCTATTAAAGTTAATTACTTTGATCACATCTGCAGTCCTTATGCCTCCGTGCAGAATGCCTATGGAATGTTCATGCAGGTGAGCAGGGACCCTGGACATTTTCTTCTGGTGTTTTCAGCCAGTAGAAAGTCCTACTGTCCTGTTCAATTAAATCAACACTTTTTCATTTAATTATTATTATTATTATTTTTAATAAAGTAGTTTGGAAATATAACGAATGCTAAATATTTCTTAGCCAAAATGTAGATTTTCAGTTTTAGAGGTCAACTTAAGTCAAGGCAAAACACATTCTGTGTGAGTAGCCCCTCAGGACTAGACAAGTGAGACAGTAGGGCTGGGATTCAGTTCCATCAAGCGTTGACATTGATAAATGACAAATGTATTAATTTTTGTAATGTGTGCTTTAATTTAGGAAACTAAATTAAAACTACAATAAATTACAAATGTGGATATGTTCTACATGTCAAAAGTGTCTTGTAAACTGTGATTTGCAAGGTGTGACCACTCAGTTGAAAGGTTAAGGTACAATATGACACTACTAGGTAATTTAATCCAAATGGTTACTCCAAAACCTCACTGATGCCTATAGAGTTCCTGTTGTTCAGTGGTAGGGTAGAGAACTGTATTAGCAGCACAAAAGGTTGTGGGTTCAATTCCCAGGGAACATACATACTGTTAAAAAAAAAAAAAAAAAAATATTATAGCCTGAATACACTGTAAGTTGCTTTGGATAAAAGCGTCAGCTAAAATGCATAAATGTATTCTCCTGTCCTCTGGTATCTCATACTCACACAGGAAAGTAATAAATAATTTTAAATCTCATTAGAATAAATATTGAGTAGTTTTGATTAATTGTTTAAAGGTCATTCAAAAACCAATAACTTAGGACAGTAAAGAGACCAGAGTACTGCACGCGGGCAGGTACCCGACAAGTGAACTGCTAATATTTGATGTAATGGGTGAAATACCATTTACTTGATAATATAGACTCAATTTGATACCCGCTGATAGGCAGCTGCTTTCAAATGGTCCTGTGCTTATGTGTGTTCATGCTGTGTAGTCGAAAAACTGTAAAAACATCCTTTTTACAGCTCCTTTTCTTCTGCCTCTTTTAAACACCAGAATAAAGATGCCTATGGTCCCTGCTCACCTGTGTGAACATGCCATATTGCTTCTGCAGGGAGGTATGGGGACTGCAGATGTGGCCATAGCAATAAACTGCAATGTTCATTATGTGAGGACAGTGCTAAAGGAAAACAGGATAGACAGCTGATCATCCTTACAGTGGCTAATCATCACATGTAGCGGTGTGTTTGTGTGTGTGGGTCCACCATCCCCCCATAAATATCTAGGATAACATTTCACAGCATGAGCTAACAAATCTGGTGCAGTCCATAACTGCTTTTCCACTGTCGGGCCAGTGCGAGCCAGGGCTTAAAACGGCCCGGGCGGGGCTAATAGCCTCGGGCCATTAGCACAAGGCCAAAATAGAGCTGCGTTTCCACAGTTGGGCCAGAAGCTCCGCTGCGCGTCACTAAAACCCGCCCTTTACACGCCTCTCAGGAACAACGTCACGCAATCCATTCATTTCACCAACAAAGAGAAGTTAACAGAAAACTAATAAGAAACAATTCATTGGAACATGCGTGATCACAAAACGAACACGATAACAGCGGCCTTTTGTTTGCATGCTTTGTTAAATATTTAAATTCAAAAGCATCGATGTTTTACTTTAGGTGATACATTGAGCATAATGAATCAATTTATCAGGCTTGGAAATTTGTCACAGAAATAAATGTATTTCTATTTTATTTATTTATTTTTAACGCTGAAGCGTTGTGAAAGCCTGCTTATTCAGTCGAGACTGTTTCTGTTTATTTGTAGTCACATACATCACATTTAGAAAGAATTATAATTTCTATATTTTTATAAAAGCTCCCGAACAAAAACCATTATTATATTTTAATGACATAGGCTACGCAGAGATAAAATCAAGACGAGACTTATGAAAGATAAAATATGTTAATAAATAATTACACGATTGTGATAGAGAATAAGAAGCTGACGTCTGATTTCTTCAAGTAGTCGCATTTACCATGTTTAGTATGGTAACGTTATCTAGCGTGCAGTCTTTTGCAACGCTTATAAATATTTCTGCCTTTTATGGTGATTATAATCCATATCGGATCGGATCGAGTTATTTCAAACACTTGCTGCTGACTAAGAGTGAGTTTTGAGCTCAGCTTATTTTAAAAAGTGTTTAATGCTGGTGTTATAGCTTTATGAAATGATCCGCCGCGCTGACCCTCTCCAGACGCGGAGAAACTCCGCCTTTGTTTATAACCACTCCTCTAGCCTCAGCTGGCCGCCTTGGCCCAAGGTTTTCGTCGGGCCAAAAAAACCTGGCCGTTGGCCCCGAGGAAGCCCCGACAAGGCACGATCAAGCCCCGGAAGGGACAGTGGAATTGCGACTGGCCCTGGAACGCACTAGCACGCCCGCTTTTGGCCCGACAGTGGAAACGCGCCTCATGAGGATGAGATGCACTGAAGGACTTAAAGCAGCTGGTGGCCACAGCACAAGGTATGGGGACTGCAGATGTGGCCACAGCAATAAACTGCAATGTTCGTTATGTAAGACAGTGCTAAAGGAAAACAGGAAGGACAGCTGATCATCCTTACAGTGGCTAATCATCACATGTAGCTGTGTGTGGGTGTGTGTGTGTCCACCATCCCCCCATAAATATCAGGGACAACATTTCACAGCAAGAGTCAACAAATCTGGTCCAGTCCATGAGGATGAGATGCACTGTAGGACTTAAAGCAGCTGGTGGCCACAACAGATACTTTTTAGTTTAAATCCTTTTGCGTAACACAAAGAAAATGTCTGAAGAATGTTTAATCTGTTTTGCCCAACATTAAATCAATAGGGACATAAAGATAGCATAAAAGTAATCAATACAACACCATTTTTTTTGTATAATAAACAGAACAAAATGTAAGTGGTTATTCACAAATCACTGGTCACCTCACATATAAAGAGTGCAATAGAAATATGGTGGCATCAGTTGCCATCATAACACAAGCTCCAGTAAGGTTTGGATCTTATTCATGTGCTGCTACATTCTCTGGTGTTTCATGGAAGAAAGAAAGAAATGCAGATTTTGAGTGCTATGAAGGGAGTAATTTATAACATTTCATTTTTAGGTGAACTGTTTTATTAAATGGTTAGGTCACCCAAAAATTGAAATTTTGTCATTTTCTGACCCTCATGTTGTTCCCAAACTCATAAGACTCTTTATTTTCCCTTTAAAACTCAAAGACATTTTAATGAAACCTGGAAAAGTTCTGTCTCTCCATTTGAAGCCCATGTCTGTTTTTACATCCATTTGCTATATATTTTTCCTCTCCATCTCTAACTGTACTGAGCCAGAACAATAACCACAGTGACACGTGCAAAATGGGCACTTTATAATTCATTATTATCTGTACTTTTAAAACAATTGTCCATAATTGTCTAAAATACAGTATGCACAATCTTCAATAATACCCCATCCAGTAATGTCATGCTTTGTTTAGGCATAATAATAATAATAATAAGATAAGTCTTAAATTTATGAACAATTTGTCCATGGAATGATTAGATTTTGTGTGCTAAGAGGCCAAACAATCTGTGCATCCCTAGTACATGTAAGGTAATTTGTAGTTTGCAATTAAGATAACTAAAAATTACTTGTGGAATTGCAATGAATATGTTATACCACCCAGTACTCAGAATCATGGCTTTTAGATGTTAGACACAAAAACTAGTTGCTGAATGGTTTTCTATAGCTACAGTACTTGAGGTTTTTGTTGAACTGTTGTTGATGTTAAATGGATGATGTACTTAATAGGTTTTCTTTTCTGTCTTGCAGTAAATTCCGCCTGTCATACTACCCCCATCGTTTGGAGAGTTTTAAGGAGATTTTAAGAGCATCATTTTTTGGAAAATGCGACCACAGTGTATATGGAGACTTCAAGCAATACACCCCAGGGCAAGGAGAGGTGCCCTGCTATTTCATTCATGTGGTTAAAAAGACTACTTAAAGCCATTTTTAAAGCCAATGTCATTTTTTATGTACACATGGAAAATTGGTTGTGAAAATTGGTCTGTGCCAAAAAAAAAAGAAAATAACCCAGGGCCTTGCATGACATGATTTTAGGTCTTTTGCTTTGTTGGGGGGATGTTTTTGTCTTTTTATTTACTTTTTCACACAATCTTAAGCAGGAACATTTTACTTTACAGAACAGTGCTAAAAGCATATCACACAGAATGTTTTTTTTCTTTCTTTATTTTTTTTAAACATATACTAGACCAGTGATCCTCAAATCCTCAAAGTTCTAATCAAACAAACCTACCTGTGATTTTCTAATGATCCTGAAGACATTGATTAGCAAACTCAGGTGTGTTTGATAAGGGTTAGAGCTTAATTCTACAGGAAAGTGGATCTCCCGAGCCAGATTTGAGGATCACTGCACTAGACAGATGTGTTTGTCCATTGACCCACATGTCAGAGCAGGGGTATCAAACTCAATTCCTGGAGGGCCGGAGCCCTGTAGAGTTTTGTTCCAACCATGCTTCAACACACATACCATGCATCTTTCAAATAAGCTTGAAAGACTTGATTATTTGGATCAGGTGTGTTTAATTAGGGTTGAATCTAAACTATGCAGGGCTCCGGCCCTCCAGGAATTGAGTTTGATACCCCTGGATTACAGAAGTAAAATTTAAAAGATAAAAGCATAAATAACCCCTTTATCACCCCTGAATATTAAAGCATTGTTGGATATGCTTTGCAACAGATAAGTAATATAAAAATGGTTGTAACTTAAATTAACTGTAATTAATTGTAAATTAAAGCCCTCTAAAAATCGATATATAACCTCCCCCTTTTGTGTCCTGTTCAGTCACTATATCATTCTGAAGTGAAACTGGTCTTTTGAAAACAATTTTTCTAATTTTTTTTTTTTTTTTTTTTTAAAGTGTACATGGGAAAATTTAGGGGATTTTGTCCTGACATTTTGTGAGTGACACTCTGAGGTGGTATCAATTTTTGGCACAAACCGTTCTTTGGAAACATGAATTTTTGGGCTCACATATGGCTTTTATTGTGGAATTATTTTATTTTGAAATTTAACATCATATTGTGTTGTTGTGCTGAAGATGTTTCAATCTGTTGAACAGACTACAACTCTACCTTTTATCACACCTAATTCCACAATGTTGTATCCCAATCTTCAGTGAGAAGTAGCTGAATGCATTTTTAAATAAGGCTTACTCAGACTATTAATATTGAGTAATATTATCAGTTCAACTGCACTGATACTGACATCAGTTCAGAAAAAAATAACAAAATTAAGATGGATAATGACAATAAAAAATGCTTCTGTAAAGCTGCTTATATCTTAACTGAATTTGTTCCATGATCGATGAACTTGGCAACATTGACTTTCTTATTGAACTGAAATAGTTTATCAATAAAATAAACTTTTTCAAATATAATTCAAACGTTTTACATTTCTTTATTCACCTGTTTCTCATGGTTTCACATTAAAATTCATAAAAGTAATTAAGGTAAATTACATCAATGTCATAGAACAGCATAGTTCTAAAAATAGCAGGGCACATTGTAATACAGCGTTACAAAATTTCACAGTTAGTGTCTTCTGCTAGTTAGTGAAGAATTAAAGAGCTATCTAACCTGCTGTCATGCTTTTGTGTGGGGTATGGACGAGGAGCGCATGAAGATGATAATTCCAAAGAGACATTACATCCACACTTGTTTTATTAACATTCAACAATAACCGACAACTCAGAACTAAAAGAAGGGGATTTATACAGACGGAAGAGGAGCTAATGACTAAATTAACACCGGTGAACTAACTAAAGAGGTGAAGTGAAGTAAGTAAGTGGGATTTATACAAACGGAAGAGGAGCTAGTTAATAAATTGTGATAGTGTGACAGATCACACCCCCTTCCAGAAGGCACGACTCACACCACAGAGATGAAGAGGAGAAGGCGGAGGCATGGTGACAAGGGATGGCAAAGTCCAGGGTGGAGACAACGGAAGGAGGAGCCAGGATGGAGACAGGAGGACCCAAGGCAGATCAAAAGGAGGAAAGAGCCAAGGAGAAGACAGGAGGGACTTGGAACAGGAGGAGCCAGGCAGGACCCAGGTCACAGCCCTGATGGTGACCCACGGTGGAGCTGATGGAGGGAGGAGCCATGGTGGAGGAAGGGCTGACTCCAGGGGGCCAACTCACAGCAGCGGAGCAGGTGGTGGTGGAGCCCTAGACGGAGACGGAGAGCTGATGAGCCAGGGCGACGCCAAGGATCCGAAGGGCCAAGGCAGAGTAGATGGCTCCAATGACTGAGGTGGAGGTGGGGATCCGGAAGGCCGCAGTGGAGCCGGAGCAACAGAGGACCACAGTGGAGCCGGAGGAGAGGAGGAGTCTGACAGAGTTGGAGGGATGGAGGGAAGAGATGTAGCCAGAGGAGTGGAGTCCCGAGTGGACCCGGAGGGTGCTAGGAGCCATGGTGAAGCTGCTGAGTTGAAAGGCCGAGGCAGAGTCCAGGACTCAGAGGCTGGAGGCGGAGACAAGGGATCCTCTAGCCACGATGCCAATGGACAGGTAGACCCGCGGCGATCCCACCGCACAGATTGTGGGCTGAGGGTCAGCATAGGGGCTGCCAGGAGACAGCGGTGGTGTAGCTGAGGAAACTGGGATGAGGAGACAGGAGGAGGCAGGAGATGGAGGATGGGTGGGTGGGGATTTGTGAGTTTCAGGGCTTTCTGGGATGGTGTGTGCTGCCCACACACACCAGATCACAACTCCCAGCACCGAGAGTGCAGCAGACAGGGGAATGACCTCCACGGTCAACATCTGAATAAGTGTAGAGTGGGTACATCAGAATAAGCCTATCAGATCTCACCCTCAGCGGTAGTACAGTGGGCAGGGCTTCCTTCCACACTCTCATGCTCCACTGTGATATCCACCATCGTGTCCACAGTTGCCGGCTCTCGCACCTGGTCTGACGTGTCAGGCTCTAGCTCCGGGGCATCCATGGGCTCTGTCGCTCTCTCTAGCAATGGCTCTCCATCAGCGGTGGGCTCAGGCTTATGCTCCGTGTTGCGTGGGGATGGTGGGCTGGGCTCTGGGTCCGGAGTGGGGACCCACTTGACATAATCCATGAAGCTCCCTGGAGTACCCTTCATTGACATTGGGGTAGATCACAGTGGGAGTTTTTCTTTGTTTTGGCCGGTTATTCTGTCACACTTCTGCGTGGGGTAAGGACAAGGAATGCACGAAGAAGAAAATCATTCCAAAGAGATATTTATTACAGCTGCACATGGGGGTAACACTCAACCATAATTTATACAAATGTAAGAGGAGCTAATGACTAAATTAACTAGACACAGGTGAACTCACTAAAACAATCAAGTGGAAACAAAAAACAGGTCAATGAACAAGACAGGCAACCAAAGTCCAAGCAGGGTGATAGTGTGACAACTGCTAAATAACAGATCGGAGGTTAAAATAATACTACACATTGAGATGAAAAATTTACTTGAGCCAAAAATTTACTTTTGATACAGCTAAATAAATGTTCAGCGATATCTTCTGAAGATTTTTGAATTTTGGCACTTTTTATTTTCTCCATATAGTGTTGACTTGTAAGCTTATGTGTGGACATGTTTAAACTGTGTTAGCTATGCTTGCAAATAATTAAATGAATCTTGACCTGATGCATTAGGCAAACAACTGAAAGTAATGGAGTACCCTGCATGTGGAAATGTGATGCTAAAGAGGTACCCTGTGTGTTGAAAAGTGACATAAAGGGGCCCAACTGGGACGCAATTTCAGGCCGTGAAATTTCATTCTCATCCAGACCATCCTATACACCCACAGCAAATTCTGAAACCACAGACAACCCTATTATTTGTATGGCCATCACATAAAAGGTCTAAATCCTTAGTCTGGGGCCGTGGGAAATAATTAAAGGTTCTCTCTTGAACTGCACCTTCACTTCCCTTTTTCTTTTTTTTCATTTTCCCCAATATCTCTGTCTCTCCCTTTTTTTCCTTGTACCTGTCACTTCTTCACCAGCAGGTCTACTGTTATGAACAGAACTGTGCCGATCTTGTTGCAAAACAACAATCTCATTGCAATTTGTTAGCAGAGAATGTTGTTATTTGTCTTAAATTGACTTAAATGCCCAAGATTTAACAAAACTACAGTATTTTTCATACAACTATATTAAATTTAATACATAGTACATTTATTAATGTATCTTTACAATCAATAATGATGTCCACTAGCACAGTATTCTGACTGAGGATAATAATGGGGTGCTCCTGATAGCCTAACCGCAGTTTAATAGCCTACTCAACTAGTTTAATGAAGACAAAACTACAGTAGCGTATTTACTGATGAAACTGACCTGCACTTGAAGACCTGAACAGGAGCGTGGTAAAGTTAGTTTTAGGTTCGATATTTGCCGGACATTCGCTTTCGCGTGTCACTGTTTTACAGAGTTGACAATCCTACAAAGATACCACTTCCACGATTAGTTTTAACAACATGCAACATCTTTATATTGACATGAAAATATTATTAAAAAAACGCCTAAGTGTATTGTAGCAGCAAATTTAAACCGGAGAAAGTTTAGCTTTGATGTGCTATAAAGGCACTTGATGTGTAAGCTGGGACCGTCTGACAATTCTACTGACTGGGTTTAAAACATTAAAACATGTAAAATAAAACATTGCCGAACTGTAAAGCTTGTATTACTCTTAGTGATTTACTACAGGTGGGATTTTGCCAATACTTTCCTTAATATATGCAGTACAGTACACAATAATGTTAATAAAAAAAAAACTACTGTAAGTATCCAAACTGCTGTTCAAGGTGGTAGTACATTCCTAGTCGCCAGACTGACTTACTACAGGTGAAATATTGCCAATATCACCCTTACTGTACATACAGTACATACTTATTAATAGAAAACAATTACTGTTAATCACCAAAAGGTTTTGTTATTTTTTATATGGTCCAAATGTTGTAGTACATTCCTAGTGGCCAGACTGACTTACTACAACTGAAATTTGGCCAATATCTCTCTTAAGGAGCTTTTTTTTTCTTCTGTGTGGTATGACTCGGCTCGGCACGGCTCAGTATGGTACAGCACGGCACGGCTCGGGCTGGGATTTGTACAATATCTCTCTTAAGGAGCTTTTTTTTTGTTCAGTATGGTACAGCACGGCACGGCTCGGTTGGCATTTTCACTGCAGTTTAGTATCGTTTTAGAGTGGGCGGGATTATTCACATGTTGTTATAAAAAAGTTTTTTTATTGGCTTCTACCCCTAAATTTATCTTTGTTTTTTTATGAATTTATGTTTGTTAAACTTTATGTAACCTTTTTCAGAAACTATCAAAAATATGCCATTACAAAAGAAGAAAAACACAATGAAAATGAAAAAAATTAACTCAGTCGCACAAATTTAACAGGCTCTTCAAATATGCTTCATTCTTTGTTGATCTTTTTTAAAGATTCGTTTTTTGCTAATCGTGGATTCTGAATGCATTGTCACAGATTTCGCTTACGCTTCGCAGTTTTTCATTTGTTTGGTGTGTTTTGATCACAAACCTCTCGTGGGGGCGGGCTTAACAGTATAGGCTACGAGTCGCTGTCCATTCTGATCTAGGCTATACTACCTCTGATGGGATAGTGAGCTTTTGATGGACAGGTGCTCTCTGACCTGGAAGAACAGACGTCACTCAGTGGCGCGCATAAATAGATAAAAGCTCTCGCGGTGCACAAACACAAACCAAAAACACAATCAGGATTTCGTCCTTCATGCAGAAAAGGCACATTACTAATAATACTCCACCGGCCTCGGTTAGTTCTAGATAGATCATTGCTGTTAGATTATTCAGATCATTGGAGCTAACTGATTTAAAAACAGACAGTGATGGTTTCATTTTCCTTTTTAGTCTAATTATTACAGAGCTTTCGACACATTGGAACATTTATTTTTATTTCAGGCTCTATGAAAAATTGGCTTGATGTGTTGGCGATGCTTTTTGCAGGATGGTCATTTTCCAAATGCTTTACATAAACGGAAACAGCTCTATCAAATTAAGTGCTTTTTGCAGGATGGTACTTCACCCACCTAGAATCTTTTTAAAACGAGGAGTTCGGCAAGGATGTCCAGTTTCCCCTTACCTGTTTCTAATTGCAACACAGTTCCTTAGCACACATATAAACAATAGTCAATTAAAGGGTATCACAATTGGTAACACTAAAATAAAAATTAGTCAATTAGCGGATGATACAGCTTTATTCTTGAATGATTCATCACAAATTAAATTGGCTTTGGGTATTCTTTTCTTTAGATCTATTTTATTCTTTATTGTTTTTTTTTTTTTTGGTTGATATTATGTGATGTATGTTTATACTTTTGTATGTTTTTGTTCTCTGCATTAATAATAATAAAAAAAGCCTCTCGCGGTGATTTGTATGCAATACGTCGTGCTTTGTATTAATAAATATGTAAATAATATTTGACCTTCGATCGTCTCAGTCTGTAAAGATGAGCTCTTGTCCTTCAAGGCAGTTTAAAGTAAGCTTGTGTTACTGAATGACAATAATAACGCGCAACGAACTGTTGCACACTGTAACATGAATAAAACTTATCGATGTTATTGGTTACTTCAGTAACACAAGCTTACTTCAAGCTGCCTTGAAGGACAAGCAGAGGAGGAAGATGATGCTGCTCCGTGTCTCTCCTGAGAGCTCATCTTTACAGACTGAGACGATCGAAGGTCGAATATTATTTCGTTATTTATTAGGATGATTAGTGTTTATTATTGGTTTTTTTTTATTGTTGGTATTCGTTCCACCTTAAATGACGCGAACTTCCGCGTTTGCTGGCTTCTTAATGACGCTCAACTTAGGGACCGTGCGGTTTTTCTCTTTTTCGCGTTTTTTAACGGAATTGTGTTACTTTTGTGTCTATTTTCAGAATAAAAGAATATATATATATTTTTTATGCAAATAACACTGATATATATCAGCGAACATGGACTGTAAAAATATAAAGGCACATAATTAGGCTACAGTATTCTTCAATAATTGTACATGTCATCAGCTCAACTTAGGGACCATTTTTCTCTTATTTACACTTTTTAGGGACCCTGATTATATTGTAGGCCTATCTATTTTCAGGAAAGAATAATACACTATTTTGAAAGGTAAATAACAAATAATAATAATAACATAAAATGACTGTAAAAAATATGATGAGGCCTATACATCAACCTTTAATTACTGCAAATAACATAATTTGAATGTATTTAAAAATAAATATATTGAATACTTTTTTTTTTTTTTTTTAATTAGGCTACAAATGAAAATGTAACAAAGTAACCAGAGATTATGCTCCAGCTTGGATCCTGCCCCTTATGAAGACTTCAGACACATTTGAAGAGATGAAACCTATCCTGCAAGGACTCCAAAACATCAAACATGGATGATTATAAATAAATGATCATTTTATCATTGCTTTAAACTGCACATAAATTGTATTATTATATAATAGAATTACCCATTGGGGGATATCTCAGATGCCTTTGAGGGTGCATTAAAAGTTGCACTGGGGCCTTATACCCATTGTGCTTGACTGTCACCATAAACAAATTTAGACATTTTTACTGTAGCATTGTGAAGTAGTAGAGCTACTACTCTAACGAAATACAAATTTTCAGCTGTAGAATTATTTTTTTATGAATTTTTGAACTTGACACAATACACAATGTACAATCCGCCTATTGCATTTTCTGCACAATTCGAGGCGCTGTTTCTCGGCAACCTCAGAGGGTGCGTTAGATTGGACATTATCCCGTTAGACTAGAGCTACTACCCTAACAAATTCCAAATTTTCAGCAGTTTTTACTGTAGAATTTTTTTTTTATGAATTTTTGAACTTGACACATTACACAATGTACAATCCGCCTATTGCATTTTCTGCACAATTCGAGGCGCTGTTTTTCGGCAACCTCAGAGGGTGCGTTAGATTGGACATTTTCCCGTTAGACTAGAGCTACTACCCTAACAAAATCCAAATTTTCAGCAGTTTTTACTGTAGAATTTTTTTTTTTTTTTTTTTTTTGAATTTTTGAACTTGACACAATACACAATGTACAATCCACCTATTGCATTTTCTGCACAATTCGCGGCGCTGTTTCTCAGTCGCCTCAGAGGGTGCGTTAAATTGGACATGATCCCATTATAGTAAAGCTACGACTCTAACGAAATACAAATTTTCAGCAGTTTTTATTGTAGCATTATTTTGGTAGGAATTTTTGAACTTGACACATTACACAATGTACAATCCGCCTTTTGCATTTTCTGCACAATTCGCGGCGCTGTTTCTCTGTAACCTCAGAGGGTGCGTTAGATTGGACATTATCACGTAAGACTAGAGCTACTTCCCTAACAAAATCCAAAGTTTAAGCAGTTTTTACTGTGGAATTATTGTTTTATGAAGCTTTAAACTAGGCACTTTACAGTGCACAATGAGCCGCGTATTTTCTCCCCATTTCGCGCCCCAGAGGGTGCGTTAGATTGTACATTGTAATGTGTCAAGTTCAAAAATTCCTACCAAAATAATGCTACAGTAAAAACTGCTGAAAATTTGTATTTCGTTAGAGTTGTAGCTTTACTATAATGGGATCATGTCCAATTTAACGCACCCTCTGAGGTTGCCGAAAAACAGCGCCGCGAATTGTGCAGAAAATGCAATAGGCAGATTGTACATTGTGTCAAGTGCCAAGTTCAAAAATTCATAAAAAAATAATTCTACAGTAAAAACTGCTGAAAATTTGGATTTTGTTAGGGTAGTAGCTCTAGTCTAACGGGATAATGTCCAATCTAACGCACCATCTGAGGTTACCGAGAAACAGCGCCTCGAATTGTGCAGAAAATGCAATAGGCGGACTGTACATTGTGTATTGTGTCAAGTTCAAAAATTCATAAAAAAATTATTCTACAGTAAAAACTGCTGAAAATTTGGATTTTGTTAGGGTAGTAGCTCTAGTCTAACGGGATAATGTCCAATCTAACGCCCTCTGATGTTGCCGAGAAACAGATCCGCGAATTGTGCAGAAAATGCAATAGGCAGATTATTGTACATTAATGTGTCAAGTTCAAAAATTCATAAAATAATAATTCTACAGTAAAAACTGCTGAAAATTTGGATTTTGTTTTGTTAGGGTAGTAGCTCTAGTCTAACGGGACAATGTCCAATCTAACGCACCCTCTGAGGTTGCCGAGAAACAGCGCCGCGAATTGTGCAGAAAATGCAATAGGTGGATTGTACATTGTGTATTGTGTCAAGTTCAAAAATTCATAAAAAAATAATTCTACAGTAAAAACTGCTGAAAATTTGGATTTTGTTATGGTAGTAGCTCTAGTCTAACGGGATAATGTCCAATCTAACGCACCCTCTGAGGTTGCCGAGAAACAGCGCTGCGAATTGTGCAGAAAATGCAATAGGCAGATTATTGTACATTGTGTAATGTGTCAAGTTCAAAAATTCATAAAATAATAATTCTACTGTAAAAACTGCTGAAAATTTGGATTTTGTTAGGGTAGTAGCTCTAGTCTAACGGGATAATGTCCAATCTAACGCACCCTCTGAGGTTACCGAGAAACAACGCCGCGAATTGTGCAGAAAATGCAATAGGCAGATTATTGTACATTGTGTAAAGTGCCAAGTTCAAAAATTCATAAAAAAATAATTCTACAGTAAAAACTGCTGAAAATTTGGATTTTGTTAGGGAACTAGCTCTAGTCTTACGTGGTAATGTCCAATCTAACGCACCCTCGGAGGTTACCGAAAAACAGCGCCGCGAATTGTGCAGAAAATGCAATAGGCGGATTGTACATTGTGTATTGTGTCAAGTTCAAAAACTCATAAAAAAATAATTCTACAGTAAAAACTGCTGAAAATTTGTATTTCGTTAGAGTAGTAGCTCTACTACTTCACAATGCTACAGTAAAAAATGTCTAAATTTGTTTATGGTGACAGTCAAGCACAATGGGTATAAGGCCCCAGTGCAACTTTTAATGCACCCTCAAAGGCATCTGAGATATCCCCCAATGGGTAATTCTATTATATAATAATACAATTCATGTGCAGTTTAAAGCAATGATAAAATGATCATTTATTTATAATCATCCATGTTTGATGTTCTGGAGTCCTTGCAGGATAGGTTTTAATCTCTTCAAATGTGTCTGAAGTCTTCATAAGGGGCAGGATCCAAGCTGGAGCATAATCTCTGGTTACTTTTTTACATTTTCATTTGTAGCCTAATTTTTTTTTTAAAAGTATTCAATATATTTATTTTTAAATACATTCAAATTATGTTATTTGCAATAATTAAAGGTTGATGTATATGCCTCATCATATTTTTTACAGTCATTTTATGTTATTATTATTATTTGTTATTTACCTTTCAAAATAGTGTATTATTCTTTTCTGAAAATAGATAGGCCTACAATATAGTCAGGGTCCCTAAAAAGTGTAAATAAGAGAAAAATGGTCCCTAAGTTGAGCTGATGACATGTACAATTATTGGAGAATACTGTAGCCTAATTATGTGCCTTTATATTTTTACAGTCCATGTTCGCTGATATATATCAGTGTTATTTGCATAAAAAATATATATATATTCTTTTATTCTGAAAATAGACACAAAAGTAACACAATTCCGTTAAAAATCGCGAAAAAGAGAAAAACCGCACGGTCCCTAAGTTGAGCGTCAATAAGAAGCCAGCAAACGCGGAAGTTCGCGTCATTTAAGGTGGAACGGATAGCGTCAATAAGAAGCTGCGAATAAGAAGCTGGATTCAGCCTCGTTACATATTTAGTAATACAAAGCACGACGTATTGCATACAAATGCCCGCCCCCACGAGAGGTTTGTGTCAAAACACCAAGCCAAAAAGTGCGAAGCGTAAGTGAAATCTGTGGCAATGCATTCAGAATCCACGATTAGCGAAAACGAATCTTTGAAAAACATTAACAAAGAATGAAGCGTATTTGAAGAGCCTGTCAAATTTGTGCGACTTTCTGAAAAAGTTACGTTCAGTTTTATAAAGTTGCGTTCATTTTTTTTAAAGCAAATATAATTCCATAGATCTGCTCCTCTGCTGTCAACGAATGGAGCGTCTGTACTTCCGCAACAGACTTTTTGGTTGTTAAAAAAAAGTGTGCTCGTTCAAAACAGTTGTGTTCGATACTTTGCTGGCAGTGCTGATTTAAATCTAGCTGTTTTTCTTTTTAATGCCAAGGTTCCAAAGATACAAATACAGATAATATCAACATTACGTGCAAAGAGGTGACATTACATGCAAAGCACCATTTGTAGACATATGCAACAGTATATAAATAATACAAAACAAAAGCTTTAACAAAATATATGAAAAATATTAAATAAATTAATTGTTTTAAAAGCTTTAAGATTCTTGGAAGATGAAATAGTTTGAATATACTGTAACCTCTTTTTCAAAAACAATATATAAAGGATTTTGACGAGTGAATTTACTGCAGTGAATATGAAATTTTGCAAGTAATAATAGGTTAATAATAAAATATTCATTAATTTGATCTTTTTGAATATTAAAATAGCCAAACAGTACATCCTTAAAAAGCAGAGAAACCCTGGAGCACACTGCGATTGATAACATTAGAGAATTCAATCCAAAATAGCTGTGTTAGAGGGCAATCCCAAAAGATACGCATATCAGTTTCATTAGGGTCACCACAAAAAGAACAGCTTGTATCTATGTCTGATTTAAACCTTTTCAAAAACACTTTAGCTGGGTAAAATCTGTGTAACAATTTTAATGAGATTTCTCTAACCTTGTTAGTTATTATGTATTTCGTAGACAGAGTCCATACTTTTTTCCAATCAATATGATCAACTACATTCTTTCAATAAGACATCACATATGGAGCTGTTACAAGCTCCTTTTGAAAAAGTGATCTAATCTTATAGTTACGTGATGAAGGAGGTGACAAAAATGATAGTTTTCCTACTGGGATTTTAAATGGGTCTAAAGAAATAGATAAAGTGCTGGCTGATCTAACAGAGTCCCTTAAAAGCATAAAAGCTCCTTTAGGAATAGCGTCCATGACAATGGAGAATTTTTTGGGAGTTACTGGAAAATTACATTTAAATAAAATTTCTTCGTAACTTAAAAGAAGACCTTCTGAGTTAACTGGGAAGCAATCAGAATGTTTTTCTCAAACCAGTTACTAAAAAACAAAGATTTTCTCTTATATACAATGTCTTGATTGTTCCAAATGACGTACCGGTGAGGGGGGAAATTGTGCTTAAAGATTAATGACCATGCAAGTAATGCCTGTTTGAGAAATTTAGATAAATTGTAAGGGATTCTAGCAAGATTATAATTACAGATCAATAGGAAACGGAGACCACCTAATTTGGAAAAGTAGTAATTGGGGATAAAATTCCAGATTGAGTTTGGATTACACAGAAACGGTCTTATACAATTAATTTTGAAAGTGTTGTTCAAAGAAGAGAAATCAAGGAAATTCATTAATAAAGACTTCTTAACATAACGGATTTTGTTTTTCCAAACAAAATTAAACAGGATTTTATCAACTGATTTACAAATTTTGTTGTCCACATATAGAGAGAGTGCAGAGTATGTAAGCCTGGAGATCCCCTCCACCTTAGCAAGCAGTATTCTGCCTCTCAAGGTCAAGTCTCTCTGCTCTCTGACTAATAAATATTTCTCGATCAACTAAACGAATGCCCTGAATAGCACTTTCACATACAAATGTTGACAGTAGCTGCATACAAAGAAGAAATAAATAGGGAGAAAGGGGACAACCTTGTCTCACTCCTCTGGATAAACTAAACCTTGGTGAAGTGCCATTCTTTAATTTAATCGAAGTACTTCCATTATTGTAAAGGGTTTTAATTACTCTGCAAAACATACCCCCAAAACCAAATTTATCTAATGAATTAATAATAAATTGGTGCTCTAAAGAATCAAAAGCCTTATAGAACTCTAAGAAAAGAATGAAGCTGTCCTCCTGAATCAAGTCTGAATAATCTAATTAATCAAGAATCAACCTTATATTGTTAACAATGTGTCTTTTGTTAAAAAAAAAAAAAAAAAAAAAAAAACAGATTGTGTCTCATCTATATCAGAACCCAGTACAGATTTTAGTCTTTTAGCAAACATAATAGCTAAAATTTTATAATCACTGTTAAGCAGAGAAATGGGACGCCAATTGTCAATTAAGAGTAAATCTTTTTTAGGCTTGGGAATTTAAGTAATTAAGCCTTAAGTGAGAGTCGGGGGAAGAGCCTCATTCTGTATGCTTTCTTCGAAAACCTTAAGTAAAAAAGGAGAACTGTTTATAAAACTCTGCGGTAAGCCCACCTGTTCTGGGAAATTTATTGTTTTTAAGTTCTAGAATTGAGTTACTGTCAGGGACCAGTCAAGCCTGGTCCCATCCATCTCAAAACGATCACGTTCACCTGAATACTAATCACCCGCACCTGTTCACCATCAGCAACCTCATCACAGGAACAGTATAAAACACTCAACACAGCCCCAGTTCAGCGTCAAGCCTCCAACAGGAACGGACCATCGAATGCTGTCTCATGATCAACTGATGCACTGCAGATTCTATGACGTAAAATATACTTACCTTAGAACACTTTCCTCTGTGTCATTATTCTATTGCCTCCAGAATTCCCGCGCACTACCTTTTGGCCTGAAATCCAGCGATTTTCCCCGAATCTCCTGTGTCGTCTCCGAGCCTGCTTGATAGCCTCTGTTTCTGAGAGTGATCTGTGGAAGAGACAAGTATTAACGATCTATGACTGAGTGGCATTGACATATCTGCAAAAGAGTTACTCACCTGCTCACACCCCGCACTGAGTGATTTGCACCGAACCTGCACCTGAAAACATTGCCTACTTACCTTGCATTTACAAGCTTGTAAAGAAAGTACTGTGCTTGGATTCACTTACTGTACCTCTGGCTCTCGTCTATGTCCTGACAGTTACTAACTTCAGATAAAGTGATTTCACTATCACAGAGATTTCTGTCATCTCTTGAGATAGTCTTTCAATCTTTAACAGACTCCAGAAAAGTATGGGCTGCCTCTTCCAAAAATGTTTTTTATTTTTTTTTATACAGATTACTGTAAAATTTATCACAGAAATGTGCAATTGCCTGATGATTATTACTGACTGTCCCCTCAATATTAATATAGACCCCTGGCATTAAGAGAAATGAATGATATTGACATTGATAAACAAACAGCAATGAACAGCTGTTAACACGATTCAAAACAAAGGCAAAAAGTAAAAACTGACTGATAGATAAAAAAGCTGAGATGAACAGAGCTTAACTGACCAATTTAAAGGTCCATCTGTAATACGACAATAGCTCAAGTGCCATAGTGACAGTTAACAGTCATATTACGAAAGAGTACACAATCCTCATGATGGAACTCAAGTAATGAAGTAACAAATCACTCAAGTAACAAAGTAATCTCCACACCTTCAATAAATGCACTTTAGGCCATTTTTCCAGCAGCCCTCGCCTCTCTCACTCTTGGCCACAAGCTCTTCCGTCTCTCCCAGTCCAGCGAAATCAGATCCTCTGCGAAGCACAGGTTGTTGTCTTTGAGAAACTGGGACTTCTTAGCAGCTTTCCATAAGGCTTTGCTGATAACCCGTGAGGAGAACTGCATGATAACGGCGCAAGGTTTTGTGTTGTCACCTCTCCTCCCTAACCGATGCATAGTGTCAACAACATCAGGGTACTTGCACTTGGCTTCGGGATAAGTCTCGCTGCAGATTTGAATGAGTTTGGATCTGATATCTTCTTTGAAAGTCTCAGGCACTCCAAACAATCTCAAATTCCACCTGTGAGAGTATCTCTCTAGATCAGAAATGCATGAGACGTTCTTGATCTTTCAAGTCAAGTCACCTTTATTTATATAGCGCTTTAAACAAAAAAGATTGTGTCAAAGCAACTGATCAACATTAATTAGGAAAACAGTGTGTCAATAATGCAAAATGACAGTTAAAGGCAGTTCATCATTGAATTCAGTGATGTCATTCATCTCAGTTCAGTTTAAATAGTATTTGTGCAATTGTCTGCAATCAAGTCAACGATATCGCTGTAAATGAAGTGTCCCCAACTAAGCAAGCCAGAGGCGGCAGCCGCAAGGAACCAAAACTCCATCTGTGAAAGAATAGAGAAAAAACCTTGGGAGGGGCAGTTCTCCTCTGGCCAAATGAAACCAGCAGTTCAATTCCAGGCTGCAGCAAAGTCAGATTGTGCAGAAGAATCATCTGTTTCCTGTGGTCTTGTCCCGGTGGTCGTCTGAGACAAGGTCTTTACAGGGGATCTGTCTCTGTGGCTCATCTAGTTGTCCTGGTCTCCACTGTCTTTCAGGGCTGTAGAGGTCCTTTCTAGGTGCTGATCCACCATCTGGGCTGGATACGTACTGGATCTGGGTGACTGCGGTGACCCTCTGATCTGGATCGGTGAAAGAATGGCGAAAAAACCTTGGGAGAAACCAGGCTCAGTTGGGGGGCCAGTTCTCCTCTGGCCAGACGAAACCAGCAGTTCAATTCCAGGCTGCAGCAAAGTCAGATTGTGCAGAAGAATCATCTGTTTCCTGGGGTCTTGTCCCAGTGGTCGTCTGAGACAAGGTCTTTACAGGGGATCTGTCTCTGTGGCTCATCTAGTTGTCCTGGTCTCCGCTGTCTTTTAGGGCTGTAGAGGTCCTTTCTAGGTGCTGATCCAACATCTGGGCTGGATACGTACTGGATCTGGGTGACTGCAATGACCATCTGATCTGGACACAGACTGGATCTGGTGGCTACGGTGACCTCGGAATAAGAGAGAAACAGTAATATTAGCGTAGATGCCATTCTTCTAATGATGTAGCAAGTATATTGGGTATTATGGGAAGTATTCCCGGTTCCGGTTTACCTAATTAATGCAGTCTAAAAATCCTTTAACTGATTTGGATATTAGAAGCGTATTAGTGTGTTATGTGTAAGCCAGGTTAAAGAGATTTAATCTAGATTTAAACTGCAAGAGTGTGTCTGCCTCCCGAACAATTTTAGGTAGGTTATTCCAGAGTTTAGGCGCTAAATAGGAAAAGGATCTGCCGCCCGCAGTTGATTTGATATTCTAGGCATTATCAAATTGCCTGAGTTTTGAGAACGCAGCGGACGTGGAGGACTATGATGTAACAAGAGCACGTTCAAATACTGAGGTACTAAACCATTCAGGACTTTATACGTAATAAGATTTTAAAATCTATACGATGTTTGATAGGGAGCCAGTGCAGTTTTGACAGAACCAGGCTTATATGGTCATACTTCCTGGTCCTAGTAAGAACTCTAGCTGCTGCATTTTGGACTAACTGGAGTTTGTTTACTAAGCGTGCAGAACAATCACCCAATAGAGCATTACAATAGTCTAAACTTGAGGTCATAAACGCATGGATTAACATCTCTGCATTTGACATTGAGAGCATAGGCCGTAATTTAGAACTATTTTTGAGATGGAAAAATGCAGTTTTACAAATGCTAGAAACGTGGCTTTCTAAGGAAATATTGCTATCAAATAGCACACCTAGGTTCCTAACTGATGATGAAGAATTGACAGAGCAGCCATCAAGTCTTAGACAGCGTTCTAGGTTATTACACGCAGAGTTTTTAGGTCCTATAATTAACACCTCTGTTTTTTCAGAATTTAGCAGTAAGAAATGACTCGTCATCCAGTTTTTTATATTGACTATGCATTCCGTAAGTTTTTCAAATTGGTATGTTTTGCCGGTCCGCAAAGAAATATAAAGCTGAGTATCATCAGCATAACAGTGAAAGCTAACACCGTGTTTCCTGATCATATTTCCCAAGGGTAACATGTAAAGCGTGAAGAGTAACGGCCCTAGCACTGAGCCTTGAGGTACTCCATACTGCACTTGTGATCGATATGATACCTCTTCATTTACTGCTACGTCTATGCAAAAGAATGTTGTGGTCAATAGTGTCGAAGACAGCACTAAGATCCAATAGCACTAAATGAGAGGAGGCAGCTGTGGCCTAATAGTTAGAGAGTTGGACTTGTAACCCAAAGGTCACAGGTTCGAGTCTCGGTGCTGGCAGGAGTTGTAGGTGGGTGGGTAGTGAATGAACAGCGCTCTCTTCCACCCTCAATACTCATGGCTGAAGTGCCCTTGAGCAAGGCACTGAACCCCCAGTTGCTCCCCGGGCGCTGGATATATAGCTGCCCACTGCTCCGGGTGTGTCTTCACGGTGTGTTCACTTCTTACTGCTGTGTGTGTGCACTTGGATATGTTAAATGCAGAGCACCATACTTGGCAAATTTCACGACTACTACAACCACGATCAGATGAAAAGAGCAGGTAATTTGTAACTCTAAGGAGAGCAGTCTCAGTACTATGATACGGTCTAAATCCTGACTGGAAATCCTCACAGATATCATTTTTCTCTAAAAAGGAATATAATTGTGAGGATACTGCCTTTTATAGTATCTTGGACAGAAAATGGAGATTCGAGATTGGTCTATAATTAACTAGTTCTTTGGGGTCAAGTTGTGTTTTTTGATGAGAGGCTTAATAACAGCCAGTTTGAAGGTTTTGGGGACATATCCTAATAACAATGAGGAATTAATAATAGTCAGAAGAGGATCTATGACTTCTGGAAGCACCTCTTTTAGGAGCTTAGATGGAATAGGGTCAAACATACATGTTGTTGGTTTAGATGATTTAACAAGTTTATACAATTCTTCCTCTCCTATAGTAGAGAATGAGTGGAACTGTTCCTCAGGGGATCTATAGTGCACTGTCTGATGCGATAATGTAGTTGACGGTTGCATGGTTACAATTTTATCACTACTAGTATCGATCTTAGAAGTAAAGTAGTTCATAAAGTTCATAAACACTTGTTGATGCTTTATTTTTCGTTAATTTAGCCACTGTATTGAATAAATACCTGGGGTTATGTTTGTTTTCTTCTAAAAGAGACAAAAAGTAATCAGATCTAGCAGTTTTTAATGCTTTTCTGTAGGATAGGTTACTTTCCCACCAAGCAATACAGAATACCTCTAGTTTTGTTTTCCTCCAGCTGCGCTCCATTTTACGAGCTGCTCTCTTTAGGGTGCGAGTGTGCTCATTATACCACGGTGTCAGACTGTTTTCCTTAACCTTCCTTAAGCGTAAAAGAGCAACTGTATTTAAAATGCTAGAAAAGAGAGAGTAGATAGTTTCTGTTACATCATCAAGTTGTTCTGAGGTTTTGGATATGCTAAGAAATTGGGATACATCAGGAAGATTACTTACAAAGCAGTCTTTTGTGGTAGAAGTGATGGTTCTACCATACTTGTAACAAGATGTAGAATTTACAGTTTTAGCTATGTGAAGTTTGCACAAACCTAAATAATGATCTGAGATATCATCACTTGGCTGCATAATTTCAACACCATCAACATCAATTCCATGTGACAGTATTAAATCTAGAGTATGATTTCTACAATGAGTAGATCCTGAGACGTGTTGTCTAACCCCAATAGAGTTCAGAATGTCTATAAATGCTGATCCCAATGCATCTTTTTCATTATCAACATGGATATTAAAATCACCAACAATTAAAACTTTATCTGCAGCCAGCACTAACTTGGATGCAAAATAAGCAAACTCTTTAATAAAGTCTGTATGGTGCCCTGGTGGCCTGTATACAGTAGCCAGTACAAACATCACAGGGGATTTATCATTAACATTTGTTTCTCTGGATAATGTTATATGAAACACCATTACTTCAAACGAGTTATACTTGAACCCGGCCCTCTTAGAAATACTGAAAACATTGTTATAAATTGAAGCAACACCTCCCCCTTTACCTTTTGGACGCGGCTCATGTTTGTAACAATAATCTTGGGGGGTTAATCAAAAAGTGCTTTCGTAGAAAGGGACCTGATATTCAATAAGCCAAGCTTTATCATTTGTTTATCCATATTGCATCTGTTTTTTATTTGTTGAACCTCAATTAAATTGTTACTCTTAAATTGGTTTGGACGTTTTTTGTATTTTCTAGTTCAGGGAACAGACACAGTCTCTATATTGTGATATCTAGGTGAAAGAGTCTCTATGTGCAGAGAATTGACTGTTTTCTGTGATGTGAGGCGGCTAGCAGATGGTTGGTTTAGCCAGTCTGTCTGCTTCCTTACCTGGGCCCCAGTTAGTCAATTACAAACTCTAAGACTATGTGCCATATTTCTAGAGAGAAGTGCGGCACCACCCCAGGAGGGATGAAGACCATCTCTTTTCAACAGGTCAGGTCTGCCCCAAAAGCTCGTCCAATTGTCTATTAAACCTATGTTATTCTGCAGGCACCACTTAGACATCCAGCCATCGAGTGATGACAATCTGCTATGCATCTCATTACCACATTAAGCAGGGAGAGGACCAGAGCATATTACAGTGTCTGACATTGTGCTTGCAAGTTCACACACCTCTTTAAGGTTATTTTTAGTGATCTCCGACTGGCGAACATCATTAGCGCCGGCGTGAATAACAATCTTACTGTATTTATGTTTAGCATTAGCCAGCACTTTTAATTTTGCCAAGATGTCAGGCGCTCTGGCTCCCGGTAAACATTGGACTATGGTGGCTGGTGTCTCTATTTTTATGTTCCGTACAATAGAATCGCCAATAACTAGAGCACTTTCATCAGGTTTCTCAGTGGGTGCTTCACTGAGTGGGGAGAACCTGTTTAATCTTTTGATTGGAACAGAAGAGCGGTGTTTAGACCCACGACTATGCCACCTCACAGTCACCCAGTTGCCCTGCTGCAAAGGCACTGTTAACGGAACCGAACAATGTACAGGACCCCTGAGCTAGTCGCATCCTAAGCCATATCTAGAGCCCTAACATTTTTACTTTCCTCAATTAAAGTTTGGATGTGTGTCTCTAATTCTAAAATTTTCTCTGTCAGCCTAACTATTTCCCTGCATTTATCACATGTGAATCCCTCATCGCCAACAGAGAGAGATAAACTATACATGTGGCATGCGGTGCAAATAACAATAGCAGAAGAAGCCATTACTCACCGTGATTGATGAAAGAATCTTACCACAGTTGTTTGATGAACTTGTGAAAAACCGGAGCGAGAGAGAGGAGAGGAGAAAAGAAAAAAGAAAACAGTGATAGGCACAAATGGAAACGCTAATGACAAGCTAACGCGATGCAGGTGCGCTGCACTTGCGGATTTAGAATAAAAGCGGACGATCAAATCAACCAGATTAGATTGATAGATAATATCAGAAATATTGTGGGAATGAAGTTATATTTTATCACTTTAAACAACAAGGAGTAATAGTAAGATAGTGATTCTACAGAAAAACAAAGCTACACGGAGCTATGATCACAAACCAGCAGCAAGGCAAGTAGGAAGCAGGAATAACACTGTCCAACAGCGACACCCCTTTTTTTTTGAAGTGATAAAAAGAAGTTGCAAATGATGTACAAAATAAATATACTTTTTTTGCACCAATAAAACGTGCAACACTTTGTTTTACTACCAAACTATTCATAATATCTAATTATTATTATTAATATTTAACTTACATTGTAAAGGTTTCCGTGACCTCTCGCAAGATCTCGACAAAAAGTCTCACGATATTCCAAAACATGATACATGATGGGATACACTAAGCCTCGAACAGCGCTCAGGAGTAGTATTCGAGATAGTGTGGGTTTAGTGTGCGTTAAAGGCACTGCGCTATTATTAAGACCTGGGACAGTCTTGCGCACGCACTGTCACGTACACACGCTCTCAAGTGGCCAAGGCTGCAAGTGTGGGTATTTGGACAGGGTAAAAGACTTAAAAATGCCCCATTAGTAAGAATCATAAACACAGTCTCACTTCAATGTCTTAATAATTCATTAATTCAATTTAACACTTGTGTGATATTGTACAAGTGTACTTGTAGACAATCCTGCAATGTTTACTTTACTGCTGTCGTTAGTAATTGCCTCAGCCACTGTACAGTCTCGTTTGACACTATCACAGTATTGCTAAATAAGTTGTGCTCTTTTTGGAAAGCAGTCAGATGCCCCACACTTTCAGAAAAGTTATATTGTCCATTGGCTTCTTAATAAATTACTTCAAATAGGCCCCATCAGTTCATGTTCCAACTATACATGATATCTCTCTGCACCTCGTAATGTTTGATGTGTCACATGATATATCAAATCTTTGATTAATTTGTCAGAACCAGATCAATTACACTACTGATAACAGTCCTGCTAGCATGTAATCATGTTTAAAAGAATTAATATAAATAAAACTTGCTATTAATTATTTGCTTTTAATAATGGATGCGTTTAACATTTAATTTATACAACATCTTTACAGAGGCTCCTTTTACGGTCTAAAAAAAACCCCACAGTAATGTATAAACCAGCAAGTTGCCTGTAATTTAATAATATTTCCTTCCTTTCTGTCTCACAGGATTACTCACAGATTGTGCTGTTCTTCTTTTTCAGGTCTACAATATCTAGCTCAACAACTCTTTTAAAGGGGTCATATGATGAGATTTCAAGTTTTCCTTTCTCTTTGGAGTTTTACAAGCTGATTGTGCATAGATAAGATCCCTGGCATTTGCAAAGACTGAAGTCTCAAAACCAAAGGGATATTCTTTATCAAAGTTAAGACTCTCCACGCACCCCTAAAATGGCTAACTCAAACACGCCCCCACATGTCTATGTCACGATGTGGAAATATTTGTGTAATGGCGCCCAAATGTTCATGCAAAGAAAAAAGGCGCGGTTTAAGTAACTGCAGTTAGTGTTGAAGCAGCCATGTCAGGGAGACGCTTTCTAGGTGAAAGCAAAAGCACTTTTATGCTTGTTATTTTTTTATTTTTTTATCCGTGACTGCAATACTTTAGGCGGAATTCTGATCCCATACATTTTATTCGGCCTTTCTAAAGTAGATGCATTTAGGAATCTTTAACCCGTTCAAATCCCACCGGTCACAATAGTGACCGTAAAAAATCTATAAAGCTCTAAAAATCTTAGTGGCTGATGTTTTAGTGCACTTCCTGCAAATATGGAAAAAAAAAAATAAGGGTTTCAATTAAATATGTGCAGTTTCACATGATTAGTGCAAATTATTACATGACCAGAGAAGCTTATTTCCTGTTTGCACTTTGAGAAGATTATGGCTGCATTAAAGCTCCAAAACTAAAGGCTAGTAAAGTGTCTTAACATAAATATATGACAAAGATTTTTGGTACACATGATCTTTAGGATGTCTAGTATTAATATATGCATTCACATATATTTAGTTTTATTGAGTGTGGTTATAGAATGAGTAAGCATGTTGATGGTCACAATAGTAACCGGTGGGATAACAGTGAACTTAGGTATACAATATAAATCTAATTAAATCTTATTTTGAAAGATGAAGCTCGTGATTATGGAAAGTTAAAATAAAATGTTATTTTAACATTAAAGCATGTCAACATATTCTGTTACACCAAATACACAAAATAATGATCTTTAAAAAACATCATATGACCCTTTAAGAGCCAAACCTTCCTAAAAACTAAAAGAGCCATTATCAGCCCTTCCCAGGTAAATTTTCAAGATTTTTTTTTTAAATCAACATTTACTCATCAAATGCTCTGGTCTGAATCTTATTTTAAAATGAATTTAATTATATGTTTAAGGAGCAATATTAATTGCAAATAGAGTAAGTAGTGATTTTCTTGTTTTACAGGAGAGAAGGAAGACCAAGGAAATATTTGATCGATAGTTGATTGGTTTGAAGCAAGACCTTTGTTACGTCCTGTGACATAGTCTTGTGTTTGTACTGTGCTGGTGAATGTTCTCTTTTATTTTTTATTTTTATTTTTTTATCTCCCTTTCTTTCATGCAGCACTCCAAATCGTCCGCAGCTGAGGCTAATTAGGAGGAGCGTGGCTTTTCTGTTGGCAGCCTGTATAAAGCAGCAAAGAAACTGTGATTGAGAGGATTCCCTCTCCAGCTATCCCAGACATTGTTGTGTGAACTGCTGTTGAAAAGAGAAATTATATTCTGTTGTGAAACCTGTTGTCTGAGGACAACGACCATTTAGACTGTGTGAGTTTAAATTTTTAAACCGTGTAGGGAGACGGGCGCCAATTTATTTGGATTAACCAATCCCCAAACTTTTCTACTGTTTATTTCTTGCTAGTCAGGGAGAGAGGTAAGACAACTGTCTTTTCTTTTCTTTTGTTAGGTAATTTATCTGGGTTAAACTTTAGGAAGCCCTTGTTTTGTTTGTTATTTTGGCCTGGCCCTCTCCTGACGATCTGGTTATTATTTAAACTTGTTTGTTTATTTGTTGATCTTTGTTTGCCTTATAAATATATTGGTTAAACCTTTTAATAAAGAAAAACTTAGAAAGCATACTTTTTCAGTTTCCTTTTGTTACAAGGTGTAAATCAAAGGGTGTTGTGTAGCCTTTTGGATATGAAAGGTGAGAAGGATTTAGAGCTGGGATAGCTGGAAAGGAGTTTTCTCACATTTATTTATTTTTGTTACATCATTTGTTACTCCCCCTTTAAACCCCCTAGACCAAAGAAAGGGGAACGTAACAATTGGGGGCTCGTCCTTTGCGTTTTTTTTTTTGTGTGACATTGTTGGTCCTTTTTTTCAAAGTACTTCTAATTTTCCCCCGTGATAATTGGCTCGTCCTTACTAAATATTGTGGATTTGTTACTCGTTTGCAAGCAACTCTACTTTGGTGAGTACTACTTTTTTTCTTGATTGCTGGCTGTTTTCTTCTTTGGGTGAAAGAGGAAAGTGTATTGGGGATTATAAAATGGAATTTGATCTGCTCTCGTTTACTCTTGCGCCATCTATTGAAGTCATTAATTGCTGTAGAAAGAGAGATCTTATTCAGATAGCAGAATTTTTTAACATCGTCATTATCAAAGAAGCTACCAAACAAGTCATTAAAGAAAAGTTGTATGACAAATTGGTAAGTGACGGAATTTTGCCGAGACAGTGATGATAGTGAGGTGGCAGAACAACTCGAAGCTGCAGCAGGTAGGTCCACCTGAAAATGACGCTATTGCTTTTCAAGACCCTAGGTTAGTACTGAGGTTAAACGAGTTAGATCTGGAAATAAAGAAGCAAGAGTATGAAGCTCAGATGATTAAATTAAGAACTGTTGAAGCAGAGACTGAAAAGGATATTAAGTTGCGAAAATTGGCTTTAGAAGCTCAGCGCGCTGCGCTACAACCAATCCCTTTTCCGCGTACCAAAACTTCAGTTTCCTCTCCTACATTAACAGCAACTAGTCCTTTGTCTGAGGGGCATAGCCATGTGTCTACTGCAGTTCCTTTTGACCCCAGTAGATATATTAAACTAGTACCACCGTTCAGAGAAGCGGAAGTAGATTCCTATTTTGTCACGTTTGAGCGAGTAGCAGGAAAGTTAAGCTGGCCAAAAGAGATGTGGGCCCTATTATTGCAGTGTAGCCTCACTGGAAAAGCACAGGCGGTCTGTTCTGCTCTGCCAATCGAATCTTCTCTCGACTATGACATAATTAAGGCAGCGGTTTTACGCGCATATGAACTTGTCCCTGAAGCATACCGGCAAAAATTTCAGCGACATGGGAAAACAGCCAGGCAGTCTTACGTAGAGTTTGCAAGGGAGAAAAAAATCCTCGTTGATAAGTGGTGTCTCTCTAGCAAGATGACAACTCTGGAACAGTTGCAAGAGTTAATCATGCTAGAAGACTTTAAGAATTGTGTGCCAGAGAATGTGGTGGTTCATTGGAACGAACAAAAAGTTGCGTGCTTGTCTAACGCTGCTGTTTTGGCTGACGAGTTTGTCAGCACACATCGCACTGCTTTTGCTGCAGCACGGCAGCCAAAATTTGCCACGCCATATGCAGTCGATACGCTGAATGTGATGCCTCATGTAACCCACCCTGCTAGAGCAGAAAATTTCACGAAGAGTGCTCGTAAATTTAAGTCTGTAAATAGTGAGAGACGTGAATGTTTTTACTGTCTAAGCCCTGAACATTTGATTGCGGACTGTCACCAGTGGAAGCAGAAGGGTTCAAAAACTAAGAGTGTAGCACTTGCTCAGTCCTTACCAAAATTAAGCCCAGCCGATGTAGAAAGTTACCAGCCATTTCTTCTAGAGGGCATGGTTTCTATATTCCCTGATGCTGAGTTTAAGCCAGTAGTTATGCTTAGAGATACTGGAGCTGCGCAATCCTTCATTCTTGAGCATAGCCTACCATTTTCTGCTGACACATACACAGGATGTGATGTGTTGGTCCGAGGTATTGAGATGCGCTGTGCTAATGTACCTTTGCATACGGTTCACTTAAAGTCAGGTCTTGTCAGTGGAGCTGTTAAGCTGGGTGTCCGTAAGCAGTTACCGGTAAAAGGTATTGACTTAATCATTGGGAATGATTTAGCAGGTGGCGAAGTTTTTCCCTCTCCAATTGTGTCATATACCCCAAGTGTAGAGGAGCAGTCTAATCTTGTTACCTTGTATCCTTCAGCATTCCCTGCATGCGCAGTGACCCGTGCACAAGCACAAATTCAAAGAGGTGGTGGATCTCGCTGATTCCTTTCTAGTCCCTGACACTACCCCATGTGAGTATACGCTGACTACAGAGTCTGAGATTACGCCTGAGCCCAGTTCGGAGTCAAAAATTCCCTTAAAAGTGAGTCGAGAACATTTGATAACAGCGCAGAGAGAAGACCCAACGCTGGCTAAGTGTGTTAAAGCTACAGATTTTAGGCAAATGCCTAATTCAGGGGTAATGTGTTTCTGGGATCATGGACTGCTGATGCGTAGATGGAAACCAGACGAAGATGATGAGAACTGTCAGTTGGTGCAGCAAATAGTTTTGCCTTCTGGCTATCGAACACATGTATTGAAGTTGGCTCATGAACATGTAATGTCTGGTCATCTAGGAGTAACGAAGACATATCATCGAGTTTCCAGATACTTCTACTGGCCTGGTATAAAGTCTGCTGTGTCTACCTTTTGTAAAGCTTGCAAAGTTTGCCAACTCACAGGAAAACCAAACCAACGAGTTCCTGTCGCTGCTCTTATGCCAATCCCTGTGACATGTGAGCCATTTGAACGACTGAACATCGATTGTGTGGGCCCGTTGCCCAAGTCCAAGGCAGGACATCAATACCTGTTGACTATCATGTGTGCTGCAACACGCTTTCCCGAAGCAGTTCCATTACGCAACCTGAAAGCCAAGGCAGTTGTGAAAGAGCTGATGAAGTTCTGTTCCACTTTCGGCCTGCCAAAAGTAATCCAGATGGACCGTGGCACAAACTTTACATCAAGAATGTCTGAACAGATTCTGAAGGAGCTTGACATCAATCATCAGTTATCCAGTGATTACCACCCAGAGTCACAAGGTGTGATTGAGAGGTTTCATCAAACTCTTAAAACAATGTTGCGCAGCTATTGTGTTGAGACAGGAAAAGATTGGGACGAGGGTCTCCCCTTTCTTCTGTTCGCTGTGAGGGAGACGGTACAAGAGTCTCTAGGATATAGTCCAGCTGAACTTGTCTTCGGTCATGTGGTGCGAGGACCGTTAAAATTGTTGAATGAGCAGCTGTTGACTGAACATCCAACCCCAGTAGCTATCCCTGACTATGTCCAGTCTCTCCGCCAGAGACTTCAGAGCATTCGTGAGGTGGCAGTAAAACACCTTGAAATGGCGCAAGGCAAGATGAAAGCACGCTATGACCAGAAGTCTGTTAAAAGATCTTTTCAGCCTGGTGATTCGGTTCTAGCTTTGCTACCCACTCCTGGTTCTATGTTTCAGGCGAAGTTTAGTGGTCCCTACATTGTCAAGAAGAAAGTGAGTGACACAAATTACGTCATTGATACACCTGACTGCAGATGTAAAAGCCGTTTGTGCCACATCAACATGCTGAAAAGGTATGTGACTGCACAATGTAAAAGTGAAATGAAATGTGATAAATTTACAGATGAAATGAACTGCGAGACGCCAAAAGTGCCAACCTCCACTGCTGCTATGGTTACCAACTATACCATGGAAGAAGACGGATTGTGTAGCAGAGAAGTGCAAATTTCCTCCACACGTTTACAGAACTCTGCCATTCTAAACGACCTCAAGAATTACCATGCTCATCTCGGTGAAAGTCAAGATAAAGCACTGACTGATTTACTGCATAAATTCCCTAGTCTGTTCTCTGATGTGCCTGGAAAAACTGCAATGTGTTCCCATGACATTGATGTTGGAAATGCATCCCCGATCAAGCAGCATCCTTATCGGGTCAAACCCCAAAAGCGTAACATAATGAATGCTGAAGTGGAGTATATGCTGCAGAACGAATTTGCTGTGCCCAGTCAAAGTCCCTGGAGTTGGCCCTGCCTCCTGGTACCAAAACCTGACTCTACCTGTCGCTTCTGCACTGACTTCCGTAAAGTCAATAATGTAACTAAAGCTGATTCCTTCCCGCTTCCTAGAATGGAAGATTGTGTGGACAGGGTGGGTAATGCGAAGTTTGTAACCAAGCTAGACCTCCTGAAAGGATACTGGCAGGTGCCTCTAACTCCACGTGCATCAGAAATCTCAGCTTTTGTCACTCCAGACAATTTTCTTCAGTATTCAGTCTTAGCTTTTGGGATGCAAAACGCTCCCGCCACATTCCAACGTTTAATGTATAATGTGTTGGCAGGTGTGAAAAATTGTGAAGTGTATTTGGATGATGTGGTTATCCATTCACATACCTGGACGGAACATCTTTCCACCCTCAAATGTTTTTCAGCGATTTGCCAATGCCTCATTGACTTTGAACCTTGCTAAATGCAAGTTTGCAAAAGCAATGATCCGCTATTTGGGTAAGCAAGTGGGACAGGGAATGGTGAAGCCTGTCAAGGCTAAAGTTGCAGCTATCCTCGAATACAAGATTCCCTCTAATAAACGTGAACTGCGCAGGTTCCTTGGGATGTGTGGGTACTATCGTGCTTTCTGCCCAAACTTTTCCTCAATTGTCTCACCACTAACTGATCTGCTAAGCACTACAAAGATGGTTTATCTGGACACCCAGTTGTGAGTATGCTTTTAATGCAGCAAAAGACTTGCTCTGTAGTGCTCCAATACTCAAAGCCCCTAAGTTTGATGCCCCGTTTAAATTAGAAGTTGATGCCTCAGCTACAGGAGCTGGTGCGGTCCTGTTGCAGGAAGACCATTTCGGTATAGAGCATCCGGTTTTGTTCTTCTCTAAAAAGTTCTCAAGGTGTCAGCAGAACTATAGTGTTATTGAGAAGGAAGCGCTAGCAATGTTGATGGCACTACAGCACTTTGAAGTGTACTTGGGTGGTAGTGTTGCGCCAATAGTAGTGTACACCGACCATAACCCGTTAACTTTTCTTGAGCGCATGTCCAATGCAAGTCAACGGCTTATGCGGTGGTCTCTCGCGGTACAGGAGTTTAATCTTGACATCTGTTACAAAAAAGGCTCCGAAAACGTTGTTGCGGATGCGTTGTCTAGGTGATAAATGTTTTAGTGATTTATGATTACAATAACCTGTGAAAGGGGTTTTATTTTTATTTTTTTTCTCTTTCCTAGTAATGTAAGTGAATTGGTTACTTTATTATAAATAACTATTGTTATTTATAATCTTAACGGTGGGGGTGTTACGTCCTGTGACGTAGTCTTGTGTTTGTACTGTGCTGGGGAAGGTTCTCTTTCTTGTTTTTTTTTTTTTTTTTTCTCCCTTTCTTTCATGCAGCACTCCAAATCGTCCACAGCTGAGGCTAATTAGGAGGAGCGTGGCTTTTCTGTTGGCAGCCTGTATAAAGCAGCAAAGAAACTGTGATTGAGAGGATTCCCTCTCCAGCTATCCCAGACATTGTTGTGTGAACTGCTGTTGAAAAGAGAACTTATATTCTGTTGTGAAACCTGTTGTCTGAGGACAACGACCATTTAGACTGTGTGAGATTAAATTTTTAAACCGTGTAGGGAGACAGGCGCCAATTTATTTGGATTATCCATCCCCAAACTTTTCTCCTGTTTAATTCTTGCTAGTCAGGGAGAGACAACTGTCTTTTCTTTTCTTTTGTTAGGTAATTTATCTGGGTTAAACTTTAGGAAGCCCTTGTTTTGTTTGTTATTTTGGCCTGGCCCTCTCCTGACGATCTGGTTATTATTTAAACTTTGTTTGTTTATTTGTTGATCTTTGTTTGCCTCATAAATATATTGGTTAAACCTTTTAATAAAGAAAAACTTAGAAAGCATACTTTTTCAGTTTCATTTTGTTACAAGGTGTAAATCAAAGGGTGTTGTGTAGCCTTTTGGATATGAAAGGTGATAAGGATTTAGAGCTGGGATAGCTGGAAAGGAGTTTTCTCACATTTATTTATTTTTGTTACATCATTTGTTACTCCCCCTTTAAACCCCCTATACCAAAGAAAGGGGAACGTAACACCTTACACTGCACATTTGTGTTTTAAGATGGAATTAAGAGAATCATAAACTTCTCCATAAACTACGTCATAAACTTTGGAAAAAGATTTTAGAGGAAAAAGACACATTTACTGCAACAATAGATGAATTCTAGAGGCAAAAACTCCAGTCTCTGAGAACTACACATGCTAAGGGGTGTTTAATGAGCAAGTCCTTTGCATAATGAAATTTTATTGCACTATTTTAACAATTTTACTTTGTACAGATGGTCTCATCAGCCAAATGAGGGGTTTTGACCAAGTGATGTTCAGGTCAAGTCAAATCTGCTTTATTGTCAATTCTTCCACATGTACAGTACATACATACAGAGAATTGAAATTGTGTTACTCTCAGACCTTTGGTGCATACAGATAACACTAACAGTAGAACATTAAATACAAATAAAATATAAAGTACAAATATACACATGTTCTTGAAAGGAGTGAAAGAAGAGAATGTTGTAAATTGTCTTCAATGAAAAAGCTTCTTAAAAGGTGTTAAAACAGCTTTAAAAAATGGTATGTGTACAGTACTTCAAGGGTCATAGTTGCTTACCCTGCTAAAATCACGCAGTACATAAACTGAGCTGACTGTCCATTAAACAGTTTCATCTGAATTATTTGTTTACTTTGACCAGGTCTGGGAACAGTCTGAAAATGGGATGTTAGGACTGAGGGATCCTTTGGCTGAGAAAAAGCTACACCACATCGGTGCTGGATATCAACCACTAACTGTTTACAGACACAACCCAGTTAGCCAAAATGGTCTGGCCCGATAATGGCCCAGATCTGGCAGGCCGGAAGAAATAACTCGACCTGGCTGCGGTTACCAGACTCAGCATGGACATGGGATGAATGATGCCCCAGAATCGTTGCAAATACAATGGCCTGAATCCGGCTGCCAAAACCGCCGACATTGGGCTACAATCACACCGACGGGAAATAAAACACTTAGCCACTATTTAAAATCAGACCAGACCTTATAGGTCCGTAATTGGGTCGAATGTGGCTAATTGTGTCATGTTTCAGTGCAAATCGGGCCAGGTCCGCACATCCAAAGCCTAGCCAAATCTGGCAACCATTAATGGGCCAGCTGGCTCACATTCGGTGAGCCGCTGCCAGAATACAGCCTAGTGAGCCAACACTCAGCCGCAACTGGCCTGATTGCACTGGCTACCTGGGCTGTCTTTACATCGTGGTGGTGTTCACACCACCTGACTCTATGTAAATGATCCGCAACTGGGGGTTACACACTACACAAGCTGACAACACAAGCTGAAAAAACACGCAAGAATTGGAACGGGAATGTCGCGAAACAACAAGTGAAATAGGAGTTGTTTATTTGAAAATGGATGTCTGGAAGAAATTAGCGCTGCAAGCTGCTTGATGAAAAATATTTGCTCCATTTATTGTGTCCAAACTTTTATTTAAGCCATGTTGCTGCTGTTATTTTTCTTCCAGTGACCTCAACCCATGCCTTGCACTCTCATTGGCATAAGTTTGTTACAACACTTGACACCACGTGATGTCGAGTCGGCCGACCGGTCCAGATATTTTGGCATGCTAGGTATTTGTTTGCCGTCAATCGACTGTTAGGGAACAGCCCTAGTTTAGAGTTTTGCAAAAAGTTTATTTTACAATATCAAACAGAGTTTAAAGCATGTAATGTGCTTGTAGTTTTGCAAACTTGGTCAAAAGATTAGGTATATTAGTGCATGGTTCCACTTAGTGGGACTCAAGTATCACTTTTAGTGTCTAAGCAATTAAAAAAAAAAAAAAAAAAAAAAAAATATATATATTAAACCATTAGTCATTAGTTTGAGGCCAACTGAAAATATACCATGTACATTTGACATGACAAATTATACAGTTTTGTTTGCTGTGTTAGGAAAATTTGTACATAAATGTTTTTGATTTGTGCAAAATCAATAAAAGAGCTATAATTGCTTTTGTTTTTCAGATATTTTAAAGTATTGTATGGTTGTATTAACTATTATATATAAAAATTCAGTGTTTTGAGAAAACTACAATGGTTTGTATTTTGTATGAACTAAATGAAAACTTGCAATCTGTTTAGGACAATTGCAAAGTATTCAGATCACATTGTTAACTATTTTGAAAACAGCAACCTGAGTTTGGAGAAAAGTGGCAAATGGATCGAGGAAAAAGTGTAATATAGGCAAATTGCAAAAAATGTCACTTCGTAGTAGTGAAGTGAGTGAAGTGAAGACTCAGGACAGACTCGGATCCAGGGCTAGAGCGAGCTCTCAACTCCCAGGAGAGAACTTGGTGCCTTTCTTTAACTGGAGCTGAAGTTGGACCTCTCACTCTTTGTAACAGGTTTAGGGATGCATTACTTGGGACAGATTCCTGGACTTAGGCAGGCGTGGTACCAGATGGAGGAACTGGAAAGCACCCCTGGTTTACTCTGTGAAGAATGTCGGATCCAGGTTGCACTCAGGTAGAGGAGCAGGGAAAACTAGAGTGCACTCCAGAGGAGCGGACACTGGGCTAGGTGCAAGCAATGGAGGGAATCCATGGACTAGAGGTGAGAGCGGGCACAAGACAGAGCTCGTGGGCTGGAGCCTGACTGGAGCGGACTTTGCTCGTGGGCTGGAGCCGACACTGGAGCAAATTCACTTCTGGATTCTGGGACTGGAACAAACTCACAGTCTGGAGCCGATACTGGAGTGAACTCCGGGGTAGCAGAGGTTGGAGACTGGAGACTGGAGACTGGAGACTGAAGCTGACATCCTCCCGGGGCTGAGATTCAGAGCAGGAACTTTACTAGGCCTGTATTTGAGGATTGGGGTTACCGGGACGCCTGCTGCTCGCACTGACCTCAACGGTGGGTCTGCCACACTGGACATTAAACTAGTCTGCCTTAGTCTAGGTTCCATCTTTCTCATGGGTTCTGGCACAGCAACCATGGCAGACAAAGCCTCCAAAGGGGTGGCCGTCTTGGGCAGGCAGTCCGGATGGTATTCTGAGGCAGGAGCGGATTCATTACTGGACTCTGGAACCAGAACAGACTGATTACAGACTATAGGGACTGGAGTTCAGGGCCATTCAGGAACTGACTCTGGAAGACATGCTGGGGTGGACACTGACTGCTTGCTCCCTCTCTGCTTCCTCCTTTTGGCAGAGGTCTTGGGGAGCATGTTTTCAGGAGCCTATTCTGGGCTGAAAGCTGAAGCAGACTTGTGGACTATAGTGGACTCTGGAACAGGCTCATGGACAGACATGAACAGTGAAGCTAGTGACAGAGTGGTGAAAGGGATTTCATCCACCTCACCCACAGTGAGGGAGGAACCACACAGCAACATCACACAGTCAATGTACTGAGTGAGAGAGCATGAGATAGCTGATGTAGGTATCTGACCTACATGATCGTCGCCAAGTCCCAGCCAGAAAAAGAGTCTTTAGTACATCACTCCAGGGGTGGATTCCAGAAAGGATGGTTAACTTACCGTCAGCTAAACCCTGAACTTTCGGATAATTAACCCCAAACCCCAAAGAATGAAAGTGCGCCTTGCTGTTTCTTCTTTTGTTTAATGGTCGTTTACATGCTTAGTGCATATCGCCACCTAATTAATGGTTGTGCAGTCATTTTTAGTTTTTTCCCTGTTTAATCTTTAATCCTTGAGAATATGAATAACAAACCCAATTCCAAAAAAGTTGGGACACTGTACAAATTGTGAGTAAAAAAGGAATGGAATAATTTACAAATCTCATAAACTTATATTTTATTCACAATAGAATATAGATAACATATCAAATGTTGAAAGTGAGACATTTTGAAATGTCATGCCAAATACTGGCTAATTTTGGATTTCATGAGAGCTACACATTCCAAAAAAGTTGGGACAGGTAGCAATAAGAGGCTGGAAAGGTACATATAAGGAACAGCTGGAGGACCAATTTGCAACTTATTAGGTCAATTGGCAACATGATTGGGTATAAAAAGAGCCTCTCAGAGTGGCAGTCTCTCTCAGAAGTCAAGATGGGCAGAGGATCACCAATTCCCCCAATGCTGCGGCCAAAAATAGTGGAGCAATATCAGAAAGAAGATTTTTAGAGATAAATTGCAAAGAGTTTGAAGTTATCATCATCTACAGTGCATAATATCATCCAAAGATTCAGAGAATCTGGAAAATTCTCTGTGCGTAAGGGTCAAGGCCGGAAAACCATACTGGATGCCTGTGATCTTTGGGCGCTTAGACAGTACTGCATCACATACAGGAATGCTACTGTAATGGAAATCACAACATGGGCTCAGGAATACTTCCAGAAAACATTGTCGGTGAACGCAATCCACCGTGCCATTCGCCGTTGGCGGCTAAAACTCTATAGGTCAAAAAAGAAGCCATATCTAAATATGATCTAGAAGCGCAGGCGTTTTCTCTGGGCCAAGGCTCATTTAAAATGGACTGAGGCAAAGTGGAAAAGTGTTCTGTGGTCAGACGAATCAAAATTTTAAATTATTTTTGGAAAAAACTGGGACGCCATGTCATCCGGACTAAAGAGGACAAGGACAACACAAGTTGTTATCAGCGCTCAGTTCAGAAGCCTGCATCTCTGATGGTATGGGGTTGCATGAGTGCGTGTGGCATGGGCAGCTTACACATCTGGAAAGGCACCATCAATGCTGAAAGGTATATCCAAGTTCTAGAACAACATATGCTCCCATCCAGACGTCGTCTCTTTCAGGGAAGACCATTTTCCAACATGACAATGCCAGACCACATACTGCATCAATTACAACATCATGGCTGCATAGAAGAAGGATTCCGCGTACTGAAATGGCCAGCCTGCAGTCCAGATCTTTCACCCATAGAAAACATTTGGCACATCATAAAGAGGAAGATGCGACAAAGAAGACCCTAAGACAGTTGAGCAACTAGAAGCCTGTATTAGACAAGAATGGGACAACATTCGAGGACAAATGCGTGCACGCTCTGGAGATTATCAGGTGAAATGAAACATTATCCAATCAGAAAGCGAGATGATGGAAGACGGATGCAGTCAGCGATTTGAAAATTGGCAACAACCAAGGAAAAATACTCATTGTTTCACTCAAAAATTATCCATGGTAATGGTTTTAAATGATCAGATAAGTACAAAATGTTTTTAATTTTAAAACTTTGCCATTTACTAATGTGTAAAACACTTAAGTTTTGGTGTCTCTTTACAATAATGTATCATTAGTTAACGTTAGTAAATGTTGAAATTAACATTAAATAACAATGAGCAATACATTTGTTACAATTTGCATTAAACTTTGATACTGTTAAAAAACAACAACTTTGTTAGTTCATGTTAGCTCTGATCCATTAAATAATGTCAACAGGCACAACTTTTGTTCTTAACAATGTATTAGTAAATGTTGAAATTAACTAGGTTAATATATTAACTACAGTTAACTAAGGTTAATGTTAAATATTTGTCATGTTCATGATGGGTATGTAACTAATGTTACAAATGAAACCTTATTGTAAATTGTAAAGTCTCACCTGAGTGTTTATTGGTAAACATGGTAAAAAAATGTTTTTTGTAATTGCAAAAAAAATGTTTTTGTATTGTTTTTTTTTTTTGTTTGTTTTTTTTTTTTTTTTTTTCTGTAATTGCATGTAAATAAATTGTTCTCATGCCAACTTAATCCAGTGAGTTCTTTACTTTTAAAATGCATTTATCATAATGAGATGAGTTAGGGTTAGTGGTAAGTAAACATTTTGGCAGCGTATAAATTTTAAATGAAAGATTAGTGAACAGTAAAGAAGATATTAAAAATGAATCTGGGCCACTTCCGGGGCGCTGTACACTTCAGTGTCGATTCCAGTTCGGATGTGGCAGTGTTGGTTTTTAAGATAGAATGGAATGTTTCTATAACGTTAACATAAACCAAGAAAAAACTTTCCTAATACATTAAAAAAATGCACGTCAAACATTTAACGAACATTCACTAATAACATTTTCATAACGTTTTCAAGATGATAGAATGAAATGTTTCTATAATGTTCACATCAACCAAGAAAAAACGTTCCTAATACATTAAAAAAATGCACGTCAAACATTTAACGAACATTCACTAATAACATTTTCATAACATTTTCAAGATGATAGAATGGAATGTTTCTATAACGTTTATGTGAACGTTATAGAAACATTCCATTCTATCATCTTGAAAAGGTTATGAAAATGTTGTATCATCTTAAAAACCAACACTGTCACATCCGCACTGGAATCGGCCCTACACTGAAGTGTACAGCGCCCCGGAAGTGGCCCTGTACACTTCAGTGTCGGGCCGATTCCAGTTCGGATGTGGCAGTGTTGGTTTTTAAGATGATAGAATGGAATGTTTCTATAACGTTAACATAAACCAAGAAAAAACTTTCCTAATACATTAAAAAAATGCACATGTCAAACATTTAACGAACATTCACTAATAACATTTTCATAACGTTTTCAAGATGATAGAATGAAATGTTTCTATAATGTTCACATCAACCAAGAAAAAACGTTCCTAATACATTAAAAAAATGCACATGTCAAACATTTAACGAACATTCACTAATAACATTTTCATAACGTTTTCAAGATGATAGAATGGAATGTTTCTATAACGTTTATGTGAACGTTATAGAAACATTCCATTCTATCATCTTGAAAACGTTATGAAAATGTTGTATCATCTTAAAAACCAACACTGTCACATCCGAACTGGAATCGGCCTGACACTGAAGTGTACAGCGCCCCGGAAGTGGCCCTGTACACTTCAGTGTCGGGCCGATTCCAGTTTGGATGTGGCAGTGTTGGTTTTTAAGATGATAGAATGGAATGTTTCCATAACGTTAACATAAACCAAGAAAAAACTTTCCTAATACATTAAAAAAATGCACATTTCAAACATTTAACAAACATTCACTTATAACATTTTCATAGCGTTTTCAAGATGATAGAATGAAATGTTTCTATAACGTTCACATAAACCAAGAAAAAAACGTTCCTAATACATTAAAAAAATGCACATGTCAAACATTTAATGAACATTCACTAATAACATTTTCATAACGTTTTCAAGATGATAGAATGGAATGTTTCTATAACGTTCACATAAACTGAGAAAAAACTATCCTAATACATTAAAAACATGCAAATTTTAAACATTTACAGAACATTCAGTAATGAAGTTTTCGTAACCATTTTCAACATGTACAAAACATTCCAAAATAACGTTTTCATAACTTAAAGGAAATGTTAGTAAAACGTTCTGACAACTCATTTTTGTTGAGTGTATGGACTTCGAAGGTCGCTCCACCAGAGGTTCTCGATTAGCGCTTTGTTGCATAGCAACTGTGCGAGAGGAGAGATGATGAGAGGACAATCCTACCAGGATAGGTGGAGCCAGAATCGCTCATTTTTGTTTTTATGTTTTACATCATATCGGAGGAGAAGGTGATGTACCTCAGGCTTAGTCAAGACTGAGGCCAGGTAAGTTACACTAGTTTGCTGCGTCCTTTGTCAGATTACAACTTTAAATGCAGGAACTGGCTTGGAGCTTACTTGAATAATATAATGATACATATGAAAAACTACAAAATACACACAGCAGTTCAAATGCTGACTGATATCTCACAAAGGTGCCATTTTATATAATTTGTTGTCTTTATTATATGTAGACAGGTAATTTTGAATAAAAAAAAAGAGCATTGTGCAGCTTAATGTTCAGTGGCAGCTGTGACAACTGAACAGTGCTCTGTTTGACCGGTCCGAGTCCTTCAGATGCCAACTTTGATATAGTTAGCAACATGTGTTAACATTATGACAATGTTGATACTTTCATTTTCAAAATAATCAGAGGTAGACTGTAAGTAAATTTCTTTAAGTATTCTCAAACAAATATGAAGTACTAATCCCCCCCCCCTTTTCTGTTACCCAGAAAGCTGTTCCAGGATTAAACTACCCAACAGTATATTTAGTAGGCAACTTTAAATTGAATAACCTTAGACATATTCAGAAGTAAAATTCAACACACATCAGTGCAGCAATAATATTAATGTATACCGTTGTTGTTCTCTTGTTGATCTGATTGTTTCTACTGTTTCTACTGTTCTCATTTGTAAGTCGCTTTGGATAAAAGCGTCTGCTAAATGATTAAATGTAAATGTAAATGTAAATGTAAATGTAAATGTAATGCAAAATCATCCTGAAAAATTCTTTTTACAGAACAATACTGTATACCTTTACTCTTGATACCTTAAGTATATTAGAGTATGCAAGATAATATTTTTACTTAAGGATGGTTCAGCTAAAAAAGAAAATTCTGTAATCATTTACTCACTCTCAAGTTGTTCCAGGTTTGGAATTTTCATTTTTGGCTGAACTATCCCTTTAGCTAAAAGTTTTAAACATGACTAGTAGTTTTTCCCCAATGTGGTATTAGTTACTAAAAGTAGTTTACTAAAGTACCTCAATATTTATTCTACTAATTACTTTGTCATAACTCTAAACAATTTTTCTTTTCCTTCTTTCTCTAAATCAGACCAAACCCTTGTACTGCAGGATTAAGCTGAATGTGCCAGTGCTAGACGGGTTTTTGGCTGAGCAGAGAGGCCCTGACAGTGCTGCTGGATCTTCTGAGAAGTAAACCGAAACAGTGATGGGGTTCCACAGTCCAGACCCTGGTGTTTCTTTTCTGCCTGCCAGTGGTACATTGTACAGGGTGTTCTCCAGCGTGTTTGACATGCCTCATTCCACTGCATTGACCCCAGAGTTGCTGAGGGGGTGCTGGCCATTCAACTCCCGAAGACATGGAGGTAGGGCTGGGCTCAAAACGGATTTTGTTTATTCTAAAGTTAAACCTAAGCTATGTTGTAAAAAGTACTTTCAGTGATGTATAGAACAATTTGCATGCACATACAGTTGTGAAATTACAATTTAAAATAAAGTACATAATTACCATTTTACTTACACATGAATATGCAAAACAAATACAAAATGTACAAAAATTCAGGCTCACTTACATAAAATTACTCTACTGCAAAAAAACTAAAAAAAAACAAAAAACAGACACCCCTTTCATTTTTAACTTGCATCACAAATAAACTACAGAAATTAGGTTGTTTCATTGACAATGTGACATTTATAAAAAGAAAATAATCCCCTTTTTTCCCACTGCTTTCTCTTGCCTAATAATGCATTTAAGCATTCTCAAGAAGAGAACAAACCCTCCATTCTCTTTGCTCGGTTCCCAATCTGGAGTTTGATATACTCCCTGAGCAGCTCCACCAGCTTCCACTTACTCACCTGTCCCAGGATAATTGCAATCCTAATGCAAAGCAAATAAACCATGCCTATTAAAGGATTTGTTCACTTCCAAAATTAAAAATCCACATAATCTACTCACCCCATGTCATCCAAGATGTTAATGTCTTTCTTCAGTCAAAAAAATAAAAAAATAAAAAAGGACGTAGGATGATTTTGAAGTTGGAGAACGTTCACTTTCTCTAACTTCAAAATCATCCTACATCCTTCCCAGCACTGAAGACATTAACATCTTGGATGACATGGGGTTGACATACCCTAACTGTCATGAACTGGAATGCACAGAGCTAGACAAGACAAGCGTTTGAGGTTAAAGTACTGTAAATTGTAACTTTTAGAAAATTACAAATCTTGATAGAGAAAAACCCTGGAATTTCTCAATTCTTAAAACCTTAGTTTCGACTGAAGACAGACAGGAACATCTTTGCCATGGGGGTGAGAAAACTGAGGAAATTCAGACATGAACTAATCCTTTAACGGCACAGTGAATTTCAGCAAATGTCTATTTTTTTTTTTTTTTTTTAAGTCTTCCCCCTGCAGGCTTATTTTCTCCAGAATAGTACTAAAACAAGAAAATGGAAACGCTTATGAAAAAGACAGGTTTGCAATCTTAATTAAAAATATAGCTGCAAGCAGCAATTACGGGGCCAAGCACTCCAGCAGCAAGTTGAGGAGCTAAGCATGGCATGGAGCATCAGACCAAATGCAACAATGAGCAATAAAAGCAATTTTAGGATGATTGTAATTGTAATGGCAGAAAAATCATAAATACAACCTCTAGTAGCATGATTTATTGGCTTATCAAGTGTGACCAATAGGTGGCGCTGTTATCAAATCAAGGTGGTGTGTTCTGTGTGAGTTGACAATGACACACAAAGTTTAGTGTCAATATGCCAAAGCACTGCAGAAATACAGCTACAAGTGCCATTTTGACATCATGCCTCAAATTTGTTGCTGTGGTATGCGAAAACAGTTTTGTCTATCGACACAAAATCCATAACTTTTTGTCAGCACAGTCTGAAGATCATCTGGCTCGATTTTGGTGAAAATTGAACCAACCGTTGATGAGTAGTTATAAAAAGTATGTTTTCAACATAAATCAAAATGGCGGAAAGGAAGTTCAGCTTACTCTGGCATATTTGGTATCTATGTTGTCGGCATAAGCCACGGAATATTTTGACACCAGTTTCATTGCAATAGGCTAATGCAACAAAAAGTTATTAGCATTTTTATAAATGTAATTATTAATGGTTAATGAATGGTTTATTACTCTTGACCAATAGGTGGGGCTGCTACCAAATTGATGTGGCATGGTCAGGGTGAGGTGACAATGACACATACAAAGTTTGGTGCAAATATGTCAAAGATTTGCAGAGATATAGCCTCAGAACCATTTTGGCACCATGCCTAAAATTTGTAATGGTGCTGTATGAAAACGGTTTTGTCAATCGACACGAAATGCATAACTTTTTGTCAGCACAGTCTGAAGATGATCTGACTCGATTTTGGTGAAAATCGGAACAAACGGTTGAGGAGGAGTTAGAAAAAGTAAAATTTTAACATAAATCAAAATGGCGGAGAGGCGGTTCAGATTTCCTTCTAAAAAAAAATGTTGCGGAGATATAGCCTCACGTCCACTTTTGCATGCCTTTTGTAGAATTCGTTCACGGGCTATTCGGAAACAGTATGACTAATCAACTTGAATTCCATAACTTTTTGCCAGTGTGGTCTGAAGATGATCTGGTTCCATTTCCATGACAATCGGTTCAATGGCCTAGAACGAGTTCGAAAAAGTAGTTTTTACGAACAATTGAAAATAGCGAAAAACTAAACCTTACAATTTTTTAATTTTGGTGTCCTTTCGACTCGGCATGAGCCAAGGAATCAGAGGAAAAAATAATTTTAATTTTGTTGTTTATGGTTAAAAAGTTATTAGCATAAAGAAATTGAAAGTTTGGACAAGTGGTGGCGCTACAGAGTTGGAGTTAGAGACTCCAAATTTGCTATGGTTAATGTTGACACTGTCCTCTATCAGTGGGCCAAATTTCACAACTTTCCCGCAAGCGGTTCTATGGGCTGCCATAGACTTGCGGTGGAAGAAAAAAATCACGTTAACGGATACAATAGGTGCCTAAGCACCTTCGCTAAAAAGAAAAGATACGACACCAGGACATGTTTGGTTAAAACATTTGTAAACATCTTGAATGACAGCAAACACACAAAAGGAAAGACTATTGCCTTATATAGTGGTTCTCTTATCGTTCGTGGCTTTTGTGGTAATAATAAATAAAATAAAAACCTGGCTTTTACCACTTGTTTCGCTAGGTATTTGCATAAATGAAAATACTTACATTTCAATGTGAATTCCCCCACAGAACTCACCCGCGGTGTTTTTAAAATAAAACGGTCATCTGCGCGGAAGTGATTCTGGGATATGGCAGGGTGTAAAGTGTCCATCAGATGTACACTTCATTTTCCTGGGAAACAAAGGGTGCATTTGAAGTCACTTTCGAAATATGTCTGCCTCTCGTCATGCCGCAATCAGCCTTGGAATGTGGTCTTCGGAGGGTGCATTCTGAATTGGGACAGCTTACATCGTGACACAATTTTATATATTATATATTTTATATGAATTATGCAATATTTATATTATATCTTTATTGCATTATAAATTAATTATATATTTGACAATTAATATAAATCTTTTCATTTAAATATATATTATGTTATGTTTAAAAAAAAGCTTTTGAAAATACTTTATATAAAGCTTTTAAAATGACTAAGCTTCTGTTTTCTTTTAATTTCTTAGTTAAACAGATAAATTATTGATGAAACAAATTAAGTCAGATATTTTCTTTTAGCTGTCTTCTCAGATTTTTCTGGCAGTGTTTCTTCCTGCCTTGTAAATGGATTTAAATTCATGTTATCTTTTAATCTTCAGTAGAGAAGTGAATCACACCAACTTTTTTCCTGAATTGCGGGAGGTGAATCAAACTGAGGCTCTATATGTTTTATATGATTAGCAGTTCAATGCACATGTCACAGTGTGCATGTGCTCCAGAGTTTATCATAAACTCTTAATCAAACCGAAACAAAGAATGTTTATAGCATATATTTGCCTGCTTCCTGAAGTTCTATTGGGAGTTCATCAGGACAGAGTGTACCTTCTGATACTGGCTCTGTTTTGGTTGTCTCAAGCTGGTTTCTAATATCTTGTGTCTGGAGAAAACTCCTTGGGAGGTTCTGATCAGGAATGACCTGCTCTTTCAGACTTGATGAATGGTCTGGCATACTCGGCTGGAGATATAGAGACTTTGAGTTTGGCCTTTGAACAGAAAACTTTCGATTCAAGCTTTTCATCAGAAATTTTTCACAGATTGGTCAAACCCAGCATTCTAAAGTGATTTTATTAATTTATTTATATATTTCATTAATTTCTGGTATGATGACATCTAAATTCTGTAATCGACTGTTGTGCCAAGTAACGATTTTCTTTAATAGTTTAATGTCTTGTGTATAATTTGCTCTCTCTTCTCACATAAAATTAAAACTCAAATGTTTTATGTCCATTTATTTACATATTTGGTATGTAGCCTAACAAAATGGTACTGTCCTGTAAGTACTGTCATGTTGGTCATTATCTCAATATACTACAGTATATACTATATAATATACTTCACTTATATTCAGTAACTGTATGTGAAATAACATTTTTACATGTAATTATCCTTACAATAGTATGGAAGTACCTCTAAAATGTGAAATGTCTACAGTCTTAATAATTTGTATATCTATAGAATCTGCGTTTTAACACCTGAAAAAGGAAACAAAGCCCTAGTCCTATTTTTGAAGAACAGTGACCACACACCTTTCTTAAACATAATCCGAAACAGGTTTTGTTTCTGAAGAATGAAACAATGTAACTTGCATGTGCATGACCATAAGCCTAACTACAAGAGACCAGCTACTGTATATACACCAACATAAAATATAAAATATACAATTGCGTGACATGTGCTGTCTTAAAGAAATATATATTCATAGTATATTTAAAACTAACCATAAATCTCCCGAGAGCCTAACATTTTTGTGCTCACAGAACCAGTTTTAAACTGTCAGTATGAAAGGTATGAAATGACTTTGTAAGGTTACACAATACATAATCAGCATGCATGACATTCTTAAAAACATGTCATTTACAGGATGTCAAAATAACATGCATGGAATGTTAGCAAACATTGGTGAGCAACTATATATTTCGGTTATTTGCTTGTTTTCCTTCCTTCCTTCCTTCCTTCCTTCCTTCCTTCCTTCCTTCCTTCCTTCCATCCATCCATCCAAAAGTTCTAATGTAGGCCTACCCAAATTAGTTTTGATAATTTCATAAGTGGTGACCAGGTCACATACAAATAAGGCAAAATTAAAAATCAGTTTTCATTAGCATTTTTAAATTAAGAAATAAAAGAGATAAAAACAATAAAAGAGTGCATCATTGCAATGCATAAAAAAGTCTTAATTCTTAAATTCTGATAGAATATTCCCTTTTTAAATAACTGCCCTGGCTGACCTTACAGAGGTTGATATGACTTCTGGGACACTGGAAGACAATCTTTTGTGTTCAAAAGTTAACCATGGTGGTCATCTGATATAAGCCTATAAAGAGTCAGGGAACATGGGGGAATTTATATCCTGAAGAGAACAGAGACAAACTATGACATGGTAGGGACACTGCATTAATCTTAGAGCAAAGTTATTTAAATTTGTCACAACAACAGATTTTCTTTTATTTTCTTCTCAGGTCTCATCTTTGATCATTATCTGAGTGAGTTATATTGTTGCTATGGAAAATCATCTCAGGTTACTTATGTAACCACGTTTCCCAGAGTAGGGAACGAGACACTGCGTACTCTAGGGATCGCTATGGGGAATGCCTTATCGTGACCCGTGTCTGAAGCATACATTCAAAAACACCAACATTATGTTGGCCGGTGCAACTATAGTATAAATAGGTGCCGGGAGAACACGTCATCTACTTCTTTGTCTGAAGCTTGCATCTGAAGCATGGCAGGAAACCTAGAGGACGCAGTGTCTCGTTCCCTACTCTGGGAACCATGGTTACATAAGTAACCTGAGATGTTCCCTTTCAAGGGAACTTTGAACTGTGTCCTCTAGGGGTCACTATGGGGAACGGTATACCCACGCCACCATGCTCAGGGGATTGCATGCAAGAAAGCCATGGTGAGAACTAGACGGCTGTCCATGACATTATCCCTTATGGCCAAAAGCTACATACCCCAAACAACTTACTTGTTAGGGCCAGACTCCTGAGCCCGGGGTAGAGCTCAAGGCTTGAAATCAGGAATAGATTCCTTTAAGGGGATATGACCAAGAGCCTAGCATCATACTAAGTCTTGGCCTGTCACACCGAGGCTACCGCTTGCTTTGCATGAGCTTGCTCTGGGGGGTTTGGGGCTCGATCTACAGCATGTTATAATGCTGGAACAGCTAGCAGTAAGTTACTTAGCTGAGGGAGCAACACATCCAGTTCTCAATCAAGAGGGGACTTGTCCTACAGCATGTTCCAATGCTGGAGCGGCTAGCAGTAAGTTACCTAGCAGAGGGAGCATAACACCCAGCTGTCAGCTTAGAGGGGGGCTTGACCAACTCAGCTACCTCATCAGGAGAAAGGCCCTCGCCTTTATCCAGGTCTTTCAGCAGGTTAGCCTGATATGCCTAGAGCAATGCCATCATGTGCAATGAAGCGACAGCCTCTCCTGCTGCTGCGTATGCCCTGACATTCAAGCGAGATGTAACCTGAAGGCACTTAGATGGCAAGGAGGGAGTCTTAAGAGAGGATGTCTCACCCACATAAAGATAGCTAGCCACCATCTCTTCTACAGTGGGCATCTTCTCATAGCCGCTTTCGCGCATAGTCTCGATGTTGGCATAACTCGTATGCTGGAATCGATGGATGTGTGAGGAAAATGGCCTCTTCCATTTCTTCTCGAATTCTGTATAGAGTTCACGAAGAAAAAGAAGGTTCACCTGAGCTGGAGGATTATGACCAGAAAGATAATGCTCATCGATACGACCTCACAACGTCACTTTCTTGGCCCGCTTCCATGGCAAGTCAAGCCTCACGATCCATAACTTCCAAAAGCTCATCATACACAGGGCAGGAGGATTGTGAAGGCTCAGCCTCAGCTTCTTAACCCTCCTCAGACATCTCCTGCTCTTCCTGGGCCAAAGCCAGCAGCGTACTGGCCCCTGGATCAAACAATGTTAATGAAATAACATCATCCTCCAGCGGCAGATTGCCCCCTCGAGGACATTGCGTGCATGCTCTTCGCCCAAGCAAAAGACGCAGAGATCATGTGACAGGTGTCAAATAACGATGACATGGATGCAGACATCCTCTAAACACCTTGCTAGTGCTCGCCATAATGAAGGAATAAAGATCACTCTTACCACAGAAATGCACACTTCAAACAAAACAGTCAATGAAGACGAAGAAGAGGATGATGTGTTCTCCCAGTGCCTATTTATACTATAGTCGCACCGGTAGTGACGTCATGAGCTGTCCCTGGCCAACCTGTTGTTGGTGTTTTTGAATATATGCTTCAGACATGGGTCATGACAAGGCGTTCCCCATAGTGACCCCTAGAGGATGCAGTTTGAAGTTCTCTTGAAAGTTAGTATGCTTAAGCTATAAACTGCCATTTGTCTGTTCATAAATGCAGATATGAGAAGCTGTTAAACTGAAACCACTTTAATTTGAAACTGTAAAAGAGTCAAGAGATATAAATCACACATGAATGAGTTGTTATCTGTAGCTTAAGTTACATAGGAGTGATTAAATAATGTGACTACTAAATCCTGTATCAGTTTTACGTTTTTTTTTTTTTTTGTTTGTTTGTTTGTTTGTTTTACTCTCAGACATAAAACACACTCCAAAAAAAAAGGAGATCATTAGGGGTGAGCCAAGAACTTGGTTTCTGATATAAAAAAATTGCTTCATGACAAATGTTCATAATAGATGCATTTTTATCCTTATTTTACAGCAAGGTAATGGATTTAAAAACTATTCATGGAAAAAGGCAAGCATATATGTTTGTGGTTTTAATAATTATACAGTAGTCTCATTTAATAATTATACAGTAGTCTCATTTAGTAAGTTAGTTAGTTGAGTTCATTGAAAAATGTAAATAGTTTAGTTTGTTAAAAAAAAAAAAAAAAAAAAATTGGAAAAAAATGTGTAAAGAAAATGTGGAATTGAAACAAAACTGTTGTAAGAAAGACTGTGAGAGAGAGTTGACTATAGTGGGTGGATCTTGGCCAACTTCCTTCTCTTGCGCCATGTTGAACTACCAGATCAGTCAAGAGTTTCACCAGAGTGCTACACTAGCAATGCGAGTGGCGCATGTGGACCGCAAACTCCCGGTGACTTTGCTAGATATACAGTTTCACAAAGTTTTAAGTTTTGTTAGTCTTGTGTCTATTCCGAACAAGAAACTTGTTTATGTTGTATATTCATTAAGATATCTGTAATTTTTAACTCGTGCTAAATTAATTTACAGTGAGAATGTGGGTGTTGTCAGAGTAATTTTTTTAATAGTCACTCCACATCATTTGAGATCATTATGGTGGACAAAGGTCCCCTTCTGACTTCGGCTATCATTTTCTATCTGTCAATTGGGGCAGCAATTTTCCAAGTCATCGAGGAACCGAACTGGGAGGCCGCAGTAAAGAATTATAAAGCAGAAAAGGAGGAGATATTAAAAAAATATCTATGTCTTAAAAAGGCTGACCTGGACCACATTCTAGAGGTAGGATTACCACAGTTTGATTGACGTTATTTCTAACAAATGTGCAAAGTTACTTGTTGCAACTTGTCTTCATGCTGGAGTGTAAACAGAAAGCATTCTTGTTGTTTTAATACATTTAAGTTGTAGCCATTTGTGAGAAGCTTGTGCATTGCATTAGGTTAAAATATAGTCAATGTTAATAGGGAAGACATGTAAATTGTGTACACATATTTTATTTGCAGTGGGTGGAGTTAGGTTTTTGCTCTCCTGTTTTATGGAGCTGCTCTTTTAACCAATTAGATTTATTTTAATATTTGAATTTGTAGACATACTATCCATATCTCCTACAAATGTTTTATCCAGAATATCTTTGCATTAAATATCCCTAACCTTTTTTTAAACTCTTTAAGGCAGCACTCATAGGCCTCCGTTAATTTTTTGGCACATTAATACTGTTTAGGGAGCAGACCCCTGTTAATGTTTGATGATGATGGTAATTGCTTATACAATGGTAATATTAGCTTGAATATTAGTATTTTAGAACTGGACAAAATGTTCAGGAATGTAAGGAGATGGCACACGACTCTTTGGGTCATTTATTTGCCTGAAACCAGAAAAAATGCATGTAGAAACAAGCATATTCTCCTGTCCCATCCCCCTAATGTAACTGATATTTGAGTGGATTGGGTATGTGTTGCCCCCAGTGCTCTTTGTTCTCTTTTGTTAAGAAGCATGTGGGACAGAGTGGGGTGAAAGACAACTTTGTGGTGTGAGGGGCAACTTTGTCAGCTAAGGAAGCTGTCTGCCAAATGATTCTTAAACACGACCAGTGAAGCACTTGCAACCCCAGGGCAAGATTGTAACAGCAGTAGCACCTTCTGAATGTATAACTTACAACAATGAATATTAAATAAGCCACATAATTATTATAAAATGCCAGAAATGATTAAGATTTGTGCAGTGGCTTACCGGTTTCTTACATCAGCACATCCAGCTTTTCACATTTCTGTAATTTTGTATTCCAGGGTTTTGTTTTTGTTTTTCACGGTTGTGGTTTTATGATTAATGAAGCAACAAGCCTCATGTTTGAACCACTTTTTTTTTTGACAGACCAAAAAAAAAAAAAAAAAAACATTATTTGAGATGGTTGAATATAATTGCTGCAAGTTGCACTGTATTTGAAACGTTTCCGTTAACAACAAAGAACCATTCTGTTGTTTTATTGTTGTCAAATGAAGATCAAAGGCAAGCAACTGGGGCATTATAATGGGTATTAATATGAAATCTGTGCCGTTTCAATCAAATGTCAACCTTGCCAACGCTTGCTGTAGTAAAAGCTAAGGTTGTGTTGTAAGATTGTGCTTTTATTGTGTATAGGTTTCGTTGTTGCTGAGTAAGGCTTTTAAAGAGCAGGTCATATGGTATTTTAAAGTGTCCTAATATTGTGTTGGGGTTCCATACAACAGGTCTAAATGCATCTAAGGTCAGAAAACATTGTAATTTTCTCAGAATATAAATTTAATATTAGAGTCATTTGCCAATGATTAGGAAATGATTCGTTCCAAGCAAGTTCGGAACAAACCCCTCCCTTCCACAAGCCTAGTCTGCTCTGATTGGTCAGCTGGACAAGCCTGTTGTGATTGGCACAGAGAGGAGTCATTGAGCCAGTTAGCCAGCGCTACCATTAACAAAGCACCTTTACATAAAACAATATAGTGCTCCAATCCGTTGCAAATGCATTGGACGGCAGCGGCACCCATGGAGGTAGAAAGCACGTTCTGGTTGACCACCTACTGTAATTACTACAGTAGTATTATAAACTGTACAAATGACTTTTTTTGTTGATTCAACTATGTATTAACCCTTGTAAAATATGGGGCAAATCACATCCCATGTTGATTTGATATCGGCACATCATTTTACCTTTAAATATGGGACGATTACGTATTTTACATTTAGTCATTGTAGCAAATTAGCTAAAATGGGAAATATTTATAAACAATTATAACTGGTTATAATTAATAATAAATATTTAGATTAGATCATAGAATTAACTGTAGCAGAATTGATATTACAATTATTTGATCTGTCCGTCCACCGAGCAGTAAAGGTGGAAATTAACTAATTACAGATACTTTTGTTTGTTACAGTACTTGAGTATTTTTTCTACTATCTTGAGTATAATCAAATTGTGGTACTTTCACTTGAGTAGAATAAAACTGAAGTATCCAACTTCGCTACATTTATTTTTTGTTCTGCAGCAGTTGCCGCCACCTCTGGAGGTTCCACAGCGGTAACAGTCTCCTTGACAGAAACACAACAGACTGAGAGAACATTGCTGGGTGTAACCGACAGGATGAGATGAGGTTCTGGAAGTTCAGCTGAGACGTGACGAGGCTCTGGAAGTACATCGGTCACTTGACCTGACCCGGGCTGGCGGCCATGACAGGATGAGTCTCAGGAGCAGCGATCAATTTGTGGAGAGACTTTGGGTCTTTAAAGTCCTCTGCCTCTCCCAAAGTGAAAGGATCCTGGTATGGCGAAGTCTCCTGTAACGCGGAGTCAGAGACGTTCGGATTCATATGCAATAGCTTAATAATGAATGGTCAGACAGGCAGAAATCAGGAAAAGCATCAAGTGTGTCAAGGGATATCCAGAAACAGCAACAATACCAGGCAGAGGTCGGGGCAGGTGGCAGAGAATCACAGGCAGTATAAGCAATCCAAAGTCAGACACAGGAGAAACAAACACAAGGAGAACCGCTCAGAATTGACAGACTGTGCTAGAACAAGACTTCACAATCATTGAGAGGCCAAACACAGTTTGTATAGGGGAGTGGTAATGGGGAACACCTGGTGGTGATTAGACATAAGCACGGGATTATGGGAAATGGAGTTGGGAATGGAAATGGACACCAAATGCAAGAGTCCTGAGTGGAGTGCCCTCTACTGGAGTTCATGGGCACTCCAGCTGATGATCATGACAAAACTATTCTGCATTATTATCTGTTTGTATAAACCAATCCTAAAATTGTCATTAGAAAAATACAGAAGAAAAATACAGAAGAAAATCTTATAGAAAATCTTATAGAAACCAAATTATTGGTTATCATCCAACAGTGTATTTGATTTCTTGTCCAATTAAAATGCATAAGAAAAAATAAAGCCTGTCAATCAGAAAAGTTTTTTTTTTTTTTTTTTTACATTTCTGTCCCCCATTTCTGTGTTTTCTCTGCTGCACACACATCCTTGTGTGTGTTCTTTAACCTGTTGATTTTTATTCATAGTATTCAGCTAACATTTAACATAGCATAACATCAGAAATATTTTGCAATAAGAGTTAGAATAAATGTGAATGATATCTAAGATTTTTTTAAATTTATTTTTCATTTATTTATTTATTTATTATTTACCTTATTGGAATCAAAATAAGGAATTGACAAGAATCAAAATCATTAAAAATTCAAACGATGCCCAACCTTAACCATACACCACGTTATGTTTTACTGGCTCATTTCAGTTCACACTGTTTTAAACCCTTTCTTTTCTTTTAAACCCTCACTTACCCTTCTTTGCTCTTGCCCTTCTTAAAAACAACCACATAATCTTATATCTATATGTTTGCTTAACATAGCATCTTGACAATTTATGAGACTAATATCATGTTTTGCTCCCAAATCACTATATAACATCAGGCGTGTTTGAAACAGTTAGCTTCTGTGGTTCCATGTTGCTTCTCATCACTGTGAGACAGAAAATATTATTTATAATAATCTTTACTCTGATACAAGTTGTCAATTAGCAGACAATATAACATTTTTTTTAGTTCTAGGAAATATTAAATTCCTGGCCAAGGAAGAATAGCTTTCCTACTTTATGCAGTACTAGCAGGAATTTTGGATTTTAGCAAGGATCAAATTTTGTGATTTTGAATTGTTAGAAGTTCACAGATACAATCAATTTTGAATATAAGTGATTTAAAGGATGATACGATTTAAATTTTTCCTTTCTCTTTGGTGTTACAAGCTCTTGGTGCATAAAGAAAATCTGTAAAGTTGCAAAGACTAAATCTTCAAATCCAAAGAGATATTCTTTATAAAAGTTAAGAGTCAACCATGCCTACCTAAAACGGCTCATTCTAACACGCCCCCCACATATGTCTACATCACGATGTGGGAAGATTTGCATAACACTGCCCAAATGTTAACTCGAAAGAAGGCATAACTTTTATTCTCACTGTTGCTCCCGCCACCATGTTGTGGAGACGCTGTGTTTTTCGTGGTGAAAGCGAAATTACTTTGTTTGGCCTTCCAAAAGTGGACACAACTAGAAATCCGTGATTAAGTTGTATTTATCAACACTGTTCCAAAACAGTTCAACCCAAATATTCAGATGTGTGCAGCGCATTTTGCGGAGGATATTGAGTTTTTTGTGTTTGTTTTTACTACAATGCCGGTGTCTCTTTCTATAAAGTGGGGTAATTCCAAGTTTGCAAGGATAGTCTGATGCTTCTGACTCACAGCCTGCAAGTACGTTTTCATATGTAAAGGATTTGCCACTGATGATTCAAACACGAGTTTTGAGCAGTGTAGGATAACTGTTAGAGCTTGTTGTTTGTCATTGTCTACGCAGCGAGATACACAATGCAATGCGTAAGAATACAGTATAAGTCATTATAATCAGTAATTATGTCCCCACTGGATGCAACAAATGCCTCGTTTGTAATAGGTTTTATTGGTTTTGTCTCATCGCACCTCGCATCATAGTGTTAAGGGGCGTAACATTTCCGTCACACGCTTGAGGTATTTGGTCAATCACAAAGCACTGGATAGCTGGCCAATCAGCGTACACCTTGCTTTTCAGAACGATGAGCTTTGTAAAAATCGCCACGTTTCAAATGTTCAAATATAGTTTTGTTTCATAAAGTTTCGTAAAATGGTAAACCTCACATTTCTACCTTTAAATAAAGAAAAGGGATGTCAAAATGATAATGGATTAATAAATGATTATGTATATTTTATCTGCTCCATAAATAATTCTAGAAACCATGTACACATTGTATAAATGTTTAGAATCAATATAAGCTTGTTTTTCATCAGTCGGTCAAAATTTACAGCAGGCCATGCAAATTCGGTTAGTTTTTTGGCCAGACAAAAACGGCACACAGGCTAAATGTAAACCTTATTCTCTGTAAATCCACTCTCTGACACTAGGTGGCACTTATGGAATAGCAGAATTAGAGATGTTTCCTGTAACCTCCATGGACAAACCAGCATATTAGGTGTTAACTGTGAGGAATTTTATCAGGATTTATTGTCAAACCCATAATTGTTCAATCCCTAATTGGTATATTTATAAATATTGTGCTATGATTGTTCATAGTTCAGATTTGTAGTCCTTCTGGACAACTTCTGTTCTTTACAGTCGTGGCCAAAAGTTTTGACAGAGACAGATTTTGTGTTTTGCAGTTACAGTATTTGTAGATTATTTTTCCACATGTTCTATAGTATACTGAAAAACAATGATAAGCATGATTTTATGAGTCAACATTTACAGTATTGACACTTGTTCATAACCTCTGCAATTTGCTCTGGCATGCTGGATATTAGCTTCTGGGCCAAATCCTGACTGATGGTGAGCCATTCATCCTTATTAGTTCTCGGAGTTGTAGGGATTAAGCCTTTTCTTTTAAAGAAGAATCGAATCTAAAGATTCAAATTGCTTTAATTGAACTGATTCCAAATTTAATTAGTTTATACTTCATCACCGGTTCGTCCAGCTAACGTTAAAATCAGTATATCTTCACAATTCTGTTTATACTACTTTGTGGCCAACGAGCACACAAACAAAATTGAGAATTTATAAACTACGAGCTAGGTAGCACAGGATCTGGGCAAAGTGTAACTTTAAAATACAACGCACAAGACAATATTTCTTTTATAAATGAAACAAGAATTTATTGAGCTACTCTATTACATGGATCTAAAACTTAATGAGCACACACATACATGTACATACATACACACACACATTTACTGAAGAGTATGATAAATGAAGTCCCAGGAGTAAGTTATTCGTTAGATTGCACCAAGAAAATCACAAAAGCATAGATGTGTCTTATCTTTACTGCTTAAGTTCAATTTGCACTTATTTCAGCAAGAAATGAAGTTTGTTTTACTTGCATTTGCGCTGAAAAGCGGGGTTCAGAAGAGTTGGAGTTCACTTGTTGCCTCGTCTCAGGGGAATCCCCGCACCTCGGATTGGTTGCAGATCTGTCGTTTGGTTGACGTCTTTTGGGAAAACCCTCCTGGTGATTGGTTGGTTGCCTGACTATGTAGGAGCTTCGGAAGTTCTTCTAAGAGTTCGTTGTTTGCAAGACTTCAAAGATTCTCACCAGTCACAAAGTTTCAACGGAGTGTTTTGAGTTCTGGATGACAAGAACGCTAGCAGCGTGTTGGAGTAGGTAGTAGGTAGGCGAAGAAGGAAGCGCACTTAATTAGTTCAGGCATTGGGGTTTTATCAAGTCAAGTCAAGTCATCTTTATTTATATAGTGCTTTAAACAAAAATGATTGCGTCAAAGCAAATGAACAACATTAATTAGGAAAACAGTGTGTCAATAATGCAAAATGACAGTTAAAGGCAGTTCATCATTGAATTCAGTGATGTCGTCATCACACAGCTCAGTTCAGTTTAAATAGTATCTGTGCAATAATTTGCAATCAAGTCAACGATATCGCTGTAAATGAAGTGTCCCCAACTAAGCAAGCCAGAGGCAACAGCGGCAAGGAACCAAAACTCCATCAGTGACAGAATGGAGAAAAAAACCTTGGGAGAAACCAGGCTCAGTTGGGGGGCCAGTTCTCCTCTGGCCAGACGAAACCATGAGTCCAATTCCAGGCTGCAGCAAAGTCAAATTGTGCAGAAGAATCATCTGTTTCCTGTGGTCTTGTCCCGGTGGTCGTCTGAGACAAGGTCTTTACAGGGGATCTGTCTCTGGGGCTCTAGTTGTCCTGGTCTCCGCTGTCTTTCAGGGCTGTAGAGGTCCTTTCTAGGTGCTGATCCACCATCTGGGCTGGATACGTACTGGATCCGGGTGACTGCAGTGACCTAGGAATAAGGAGAGAAACAGACTAATATGAGTGTAGATGCCATTCTTCTAACGATGTAGCAAGTACATCGGGTGTTATGGGAAGTGTTCCCGGTTCCAGTTTACCTAATTAATGGAGCCTAAATCCTTTAACGGATTTGGATATTAGAAGTGTATTAGTATGTTATGTGTAAGCCAGTTTTAAAGAGATGGGTCTTTAATCTAGATTTAAACTGCAAGAGTGTGTCTGCCTCCCGAACAATGTTAGGTAGGTTATTCCAGAGTTTGGGCGCTAAATAGGAGAAGGATCTGCCGCCCGCGCGGATTTGGTCCATCCCACGAAGCGATCTTCCAATCAACTTGTTGCAAGGCGGAGCGTGCATACCTTAACATGATGCTTCAACTTATCACATGGGGAAATATCTTTGCAGGCTTTTGTTTAATAACTTCTATAATGTGCCGTACAACACACACCATTCAAAATACCATCTTTTCATTTATTTCAGTCTTGCAAAGATCATGGCCATTCGTTCAACACTAAACTTTCCATATCTTACACACATTCAATAGCACTATCTGCTAAAAGGGGTTATAAAACATTGGTTAAAGTTGCACCGATTACATTGAACACATCAAGCATATATAAGACATAAAACATATTACAAACCCAATTCCAAAAAAAGTTGGGACACTATACAAAAGTAAAAAAGGAATGGAATAATTTACAAATCTCATAAACTTATATTTTATCCACAATAGAATATAGAAAACATATTGTGACACGTGTCCCGAGCACTCAACACCTGCGCCTACTCATCACGGGCTGAGAGGCCACACCTGCACATCAGCCGCTGCTTATTTAAACCCCGCAAGTGGGCACAGAGGGGAGAGATGTCTCCACAAGAGCCGGCTAACTTTGTCTTTTCCTCTGCCTCTAGACAGCAGCGTGTGACCGCCAGCCCCACCGCCACGGGAGAGCACGGACCCACACTGCACTAGCAGCACCTCACAGACAAGACGCCGAGCACCGAGCACCGAACACCCAAACCACCTCACCGCACCAATGGTTCTTTTAATAAAACCCACCCTTCGGGGAACTTACCCTCATCCTCGTGTCATGTCCTACTTCACCCCGCCACAATATCAAAAGTTGAAAGTGAGACATTATGAAATGTCATGCCAAATATTGGCTCATTTTGGATTTCATGAGAGCTAAACATTGCAAAAAAGTTGGGACAGGTAGCAATAAGGGGCCAGGAAAGTTAAATGTACATATAAGGAACAGCTGGAGGACCAATTTGCAACTTATTAGGTTAATTGGCAACATGATTGGGTATAAAAAGAGCCTCTCAGAGTGGCAGTGTCTCTCAGAAGTCGAGATGGGCAGAGGATCACCAATTCCCCCAATGCTGCGGCGAAAAATGGTGGAGCAATATCAGAAAGGAGTTTCTCAGAGAAAAATTGCAAAGAGTTTGAAGTTATCATAATCTACAGTGCATAATATCATCCAAGGATTCAGAAAATCTGGAACAATCTCTGTGCATAAGGGTCAAGGCCGGAAAACCATACTGGATGCCTGTGATCTTCCGGCCCTTAGACGGCACTGCATCACATTCAGGAATGCTACTGTAATGAAAATCACAAGATGGGCTCAGGAATACTTCCAGAAAACATTGTTGGTGAACACAATCCACCGTGCCATTCGCCGTTGCCGGCTAAAACTATATAGGTCAAAAAAGAACCATATCTAAACATGGTCCAGAAGCGCAGGCATTTTCTCTGGGCCAAGGCTCATTTAAAATGGACTCTGGCAAAGTGGAAAACTGTTCTGTGGTCAGACGAATCAAAATTTGAAGTTCTTTTTGGAAAACGGACGCCAAGTCATCCGGACAAAAGAGGACAAGGACAAGTTGTTATCAGCGCTCAGTTCAGAAGCCTGCATCTCTGATGGTATTGGGTTGCATGAGTGCGTGTGGCATGGGCAGCTTACACATCTGGAAAGGCACCATCAATGCTGAAAGGTATTCTAGAACAACATATGCTCCCATCCAGACGTCATCTCTTTCAGGGAAGACCTTGCATTTTCCAACATGACAATGCCAGACCACATATTGCATCAATTACAACATCATGGCTGCATAGAAGAAGGATCCGGGTACTGAAATGGCCAGCCTGCAGTCCAGATCTTTCACCCATAGAAAACATTTGGGGCATCATATAGAGGAAGATGCAACAAAGAAGACCTAAGACAGTTGAGCAACTAGAAGCCTGTATTAGACAAAAATGGGACAACATTTCTATTCCTAAACTAGAGCAACTTGTCTCCTGAGTCCCCAGACATTTGCAGACTGTTATAAAAAGAAGAGGGGATGCCATACAGTGGTAAACATGGCCTTGTCCCAACTTTTTTGAGATGTGTTGATGCCATGAAATTTAAAATCAATTTATTTTTCCCTTAAAATGATACATTTTGTCAGTTTAAACATTTGATATGTCATCTATGTTGTATTCTGAATAAAATATTGAAATTTGAAACTTCCACATCATTGCATTCTGTTTTTATTCACAATTTGTACAGTGTCCCAACTTTTTTGGAATGGGGTTTGTACTTGTGAATATCTTTAACCCTTTAGATTTCTCAATGGTTGTCCTTTTGAGATTATTTATTGAAAAGTTCAATATTTGTAGTAAGAGTCACGGGTTTGGATCTTGTGATCAGAGTTAATTTCATCAGCTCCTTTTGAGTAGATAAGCAACACGGCTGACAGGAAACCAACTTAGGATGTCGACGTCACATGATTAGCTCATGATTAGTTTTCTGAAGAGCGGAAGTATTTTGGAACAGACGTCCTCTGTTGTGGAATCACGTTATCACTTCTCTTAATGCTGACATAGGTTTTTAGCAATTCCTCTCATTGACAGGAAACGGGTCCAGACAATCTGAGCATTGTCTACCCTTAGCTAATCATTAATGGCGTAGCTGATTGTACAGTTTATTTGTGTGTTTGTTCACTGAGGTCCTACAGAGTTGATCACAATTTTTGTGCTTCTTCTTGTCCACTTGCCTTTTGAGGACTTTTGAGGACAGGTTCTCTATGGGCTTGAGATCTGGGGAGTTGCCTGGCCATGGATCCAAACTTTCAATGTAATGATCTTCAAGCCACTTCTTTATCACTCTTGCTTTGTGACATGGTGCTCCATCATGCACAAGATGCACGGACCATCACCAATTTGCTCATGGTTTGTTGGAAGGAGTCGCTCTTGCAGGACGTTTGATGGTCTCAGGATGCTTCACTGTTGGCACGTCACAGGACTCATGGTAGCTGACTCCTCAGGAGGAGATGGTCCTGGTGCTTGCTGGACACTTTGGGATGTTGGGATTGGAACTGAAGTCTGCAGGATGGTAGCTCTCCAGGAGCAGGGTTGGAGAACCCTGTTTTATAGCAATCAGTCTGCTCTTACAGTCTAATTAGTGTGATAGTGATTTTGTACTCATTCACACTTTCACATGTGCTGCTGCTATGATTAGTCAATTAATGTAAGCTGGTCATTTTGTGTCAGGATTTTTTTTTTCATTTTTTTGGCCAATGAAGATTTTAGCAATTATTAAAATGCATCTGATCACTCTACACAGCAATCTAGAAACAATGTGAATGAACACCACAGAGCTTCAGCAGCAAACTTGCAAAACACAAAATTTATGTCACTTCCAAAACTTTTGGCCATGACTGTACATATAAATGTGCAAAAAATTGTCGTTATCTTTAGGTCACGTCCCAAAACCATTCAAGCTGGCGGTTATTAAGCCTCTTATTAAGAAACCACAACTAGATCCTAGTGAACTGGCAAATTACAGACCCATTTCAAATGTTCCATTTATGTCTAAAATTTTAGAAAAAGTTGTGTCTGCTCAATTGTGCTCCTACCTGCAAAAAAATGATCTCTATGAAGAATTTCAGTCAGGTTTAAGGCCCCATCATAGCACAGAAACTGCACTTGTTAAAATTACAAATGACTTGCTTCTTGCTTCAGATCAAGGCTGCATCTCATTGCTAGTTTTACTTGATGTTAGTGCTGCGTTCGACACCATAGATCACGACATACTCATAGATAGATTACAAAACTATACAGGTATCCAAGGGCAGGCTTTTAGATGGTTTAGATCCTACCTGTCCGATCGCTACCACTTTGTTTATCTAAATGGGGAGTCATCTCATTTATCACCAGTAAAACATGGAGTGCCACAAGGATCTGTCCTAGGTCCTCTGCTATTTTCAATATACATGTTGCCCCTTGGTAATATCATCAGAAAATACGGGATTAGTTTCCACTGTTTTATGCTGATGATACTCCAACTATATATCTCAACAAGACCAGGTGAAACTTCAAAATTATCTAAGCTAACAGAGTGTTTTAAATATGTAAAAGATTGGATGACCAATAATTTTCTCCTATTAAATTCAGATAAGACAGGGATATTACTTATTGGACCAGAAAACATTACACAGAATCTCATAGATAACAATTTGCAATTAGACTGATGTACTGTTACTTCCTCTACTGTCAAAAATCTGGGTGTTATATTAGACAGTAACTTGTCTTTTGAAAATCATATTTCCCATGTTACAAAAACAGCATTCTTCCATCTTAGAAACATTGCCAAGCTACGAAACATGTTACCTGTTCCTGATGCAGAAAAGCTAGTTCATACATTCATGACCTCTAGACTGGACTATTGTAATGCACTGCTACAGTAGGTGGACATCCAAAACGTTACTTCTACCGCCGCCGCGGCGTCTGCAAAGTGCATTTGCAGCTTTTGACTGCTGAGTGGCGCTTTAATCACAAGTTTTCAAACAAGCGCATCAAAGCACATTTTCGCAAATAGACGACAGCTTTGCCTCGCTGATGTGTTACATTTGACGGCTGCAGTCAGGGAAAATGAAAGAAAAACACTATAGTTAAAATATTTAATATTCACAGATGAAAGTTTGGTAATTATGAAGTTATGTGCATTTCTTAGAGAATTTAAGCAGGATAAATGTCAAGCATGTGCCTGTGCTTATATTTTCTCTAAGCTACAAAGTATTACACCATATTTTAGATTGACACATTTAATAGGTGTGCAGTATTATTTATATAACATGAATTATGTGTTATATTATTCAAAATAAATTGTGGTTTACTTTGCATCAGAGCATTAAAAGTGGTAGCCTATTTTAGTGAGCTTGGCTACATGGATTTATATGCAAAATGTCAAAATTCTCATATATTAGGCCTATATTTTAATTGATATTTTAAAATTCCTTTAATAAAACAACATGCATTTTTGTTATTCGTTACCTGTCCTTTATTTTGACAGACAACTTCTTGGGAAAATATATTTGTCTGTACACTGATTAAGAAATTGTTGCGTGTTTTATAAATTATTTTCTTTATTTTAGTAAAATGTGAGGCACTGTATAATTTCGTTCCCATTATTTAGGCCTAATTAAAACAAGAAACGAATAAATTAAACCTGCACGATTTAGCTAAGTCATTGAAAGTCTAAAGAATGAACGGATTAATAAAACGTTCTCATGTTTAAACTCAAGTTCTCTTATTATAATCAACAAAATACACACAATGTAAATAAGAGCTTCATTAATTGACAACTTCAGTGATTTTAAAGGGAGCCTTCTTTACTTGCTTTCATATAATTTAAGTAAAAAAAAAAAATTGCAGCCGCATTTAAATGCAGGTGTAAATTTGTCTGTGTGCAAGATTTGCGCGGCGCGAGTCATGCTGAGTGCACGCGCAGCATTTATTCTTATTTGTTTTATCTTCATTACAACTCTTGTTTGGTTTTATTTTGGATAATTGCATGTAAAAAATTATTTACGTTGTAATGCATATGCAAAATGTGAATTATTATTCATATTCAAGTGTTTGTGCGAAAATTATTAATGCGCATGCAGGACAGGGAGGCGCCCTCTAGATCACTTGAAATTTTTCCTGATAATGAATTAACTTAAAATTGTGGTGTCTCACATACATGAGAAATATATCTACAGAAAGCCTGAAATGTCTTTCAAACGAATCAATTCAAAACGAAAGCATTATGTAATCTGTGAAGGTTGTATTTCTCTTTAAAGGCGAGTCCATGTGGATAAAGTCAGCACTGTGAATTTCATCTTGCAATCGACAAGAAAACATTTGTTTATTAATAAATAATTAAAATGTCTCCTTTTTTACAATTATTGGGCTACTTCTGCCTGTGCTTTGTGATTAACTTAATGCATGTGCTTGAGCGCAGAATATATTAAGGTTCATTATGGATTATAGTTGTAAATTTAATAGAAACCTCTGATTAGTTGAATAATCACAAATGAAGGACTAGTAACTAGAAAAATCTTACGTGGGGGGCAGACCTATTAAATACCCTCTAGACATCTCTGTTAAAGCTTTTAAAGCATTTTATACATTAAACAGTAATTAGGGTTAACAGTAATTATAATTATTATATACTTAGGAACAGAGTCTGGGCCTAATCTAGGCTATCCAGGGTTTTTTATTATTTTAATTTATTTTCATTGCATCTGAAAATGACTTTGTGCAGCACATTCACTTCGCACGCTCAACCTGCCTCGCGCGTTGCTCAGCTGTGGACGATTTCAAAATGTTGGTTTGTAGGTTGATGTCCCATTTTATACAGGAATTGTTCATTTAAAAAAAAAAAAAAAAAAAAAAAAATCGAATTATATTGTTAGTCTAAATTAACTTGTTGACAATATAATTAGAACTATTTAACATGCACTGTGACATTTTACCCTTTTTAACTTATAAACTCCTTGAGATTTTAAAGTCAGTTTAATAGTATTGAAGTTCAAGTTTTAAAAAAAAAAGTTTTAATTGCTTAAATTATTTCTATGAATTGATAATATGTTATCAGGTTTTAATTGCTTAAATAATTTCTATGAATTAATAATATGTTATCATGTTTATTCTTTTAGAAAATAAGTGTTTATTCTTTTAAGAAAATAAGGGAAAAAATAAGGGACGATCCAAATATTATTCATATTTGTTTTGCTTCACCTATTTATGTAGGCTACAATTATTCAAAATAAATAATAATAAAAAAAAAAATAAAATAAATAAATAAAATAAAAAAATAATGTCATTAAAAGTGCCATCGGCCTGAGTAAATTTGACCATTATAGAATGGTCTTTAAAGGTGACTTTAAAGGTTAGTGATTTAGGAGGTGAAAATACTGTGAAATTACAAATGTTATGGGATTTTAAAGCATAACAACTGAAGGTCTGTGAAACGTTAGCCAATAAAGCATTTTTGTTTTAACCATGGCACTTAAAGTTTTGAACTAAAATATTATTTCAACCATATAGCCTGTGAATAAACAAAAAACATACTTTTCAATGAAAGAACACTGAAAGAGTGTAGGTTGCTTCTGGTGTTTGGATTTGTACTTCAATAATGAGGTCCAAGTTTAGGAATAGCCAACATGGTTTTCTCTCTCTCTCTCTCTCTCTCTCTCTCTCCATTTTAACTCTCTATTTAACAGCATTAACTTACCTATGAAATACATCTTCCTTCAGGTAGACTGAATGTTTTTCTGTCTTGCTAAATGTTGGGCTCATGATCAGTAAGTTGTATTTGCTCAAATTGATTTAGTTAAATCAAAACTTGCGGACTTTGAAGCTGGGTCAGTTAGCGCAAGTCCCGCGCGCTGTGAAGCGGGAGCAGCTGATGGAGGACTCCGCTTGGTCTTAAAGCCTTCCGCAAACGATACGTTCACAAATAACAATGATTTTCGTAAAATAATTATTAATTATCAATTGATAATTTGTTATTATTTTGGTCTAGTGATAATAATAATATGGGCTGCGGGAAAATAATGAATAAAAAGAGTAGGTCTGCTGTGAGTGCATGCATGTTTCACCCCAGTAACATGAGAACACACCGTTCCTCACAGACAAAAAACAGACCGAGTTCAGTCCAGCTGGAGGGGGTTGGGGGGTAGTTCTGTATAGCTTGTGGGGGTCGAGATAAAGATGTGAATCTCTTGGTCATTCATATGCACAGTGTTTTATGAGGGTATCAAACTTGCAGAACAGGTTTAGGACGATTGCCTCGTCATTTTGGTTTTAGGGCAACTTTGAAGAAAGATTTTGATCCACTTCAAATGTTGACTACTGTATAGCGCAATATAGTTTATTGGTTATTATAACTTAATTTCAGAGGTAGTTGCCTTAACTCAAAAATAAATAAATAAATAAATAAATAAATAAATTTGCAAACTGTTGCGTTAATTTTATTTTGTTTCGTCTAAACAATATTTTTTTAGACTATGAAATATAAATTCTCACAGAATGTAGCCTTTTCATAACCAATATATTGAACCATCTCTTTATGTTTTTCTAAATCCCAAACAGAGTCCAGACATCAGTATGATCCGTCTATGATGTTTTATAGGCTTTTTTAGATAGGGGAATACACATGCGTTACAGACATGACAAAAACATTTTTGGAGACATTATTATTATTATTATTATTATTATTATTTTTGTAGCCTATTTACAATGCACAAACCAGAAGCAACAATATCTGCAGAGAAGGGTTGGCCATTCTCAAAACATAAAATATCACTTTTATTTCAATTTTCGTTTTTGTGTTTCAGAGGAAAAAACAGTGTTAAAGCATCTCTCCATTACAGACCGTTCTGAAAGAATTTATGCAAACGCGTATAAAATGCTTTAAAAGCTTTAACAGAGATGTCTAGAGGGTATTTAATAGGTCTGCCCCCGTAAGATTTTTCTAGTTACTAGCCATTCATTTGTCATTATTCAACTAATAGCAGGTTTATATTAAATTTACATCTATAATCCATAATGAGCCTTAATATATTCTGCGCTCAAGCACATGCATTAAGTTTGCCACAAAGCACAGGCAGAAGTAGCCCAATAATTGTAAAAAAGGAGACATTTTAATTATTTATTAATAAACAAATTTTTTTCTTGTCGGCTGCAAGATGAAATTCACAGTGCTGACTTTATCCACATGGACTCGCCTTTAAAGAGAAATACAACCCTCACAGATTACATAATGCTTTCGTTCTGAATTAATTCCTTTAAAAGACATTTCAAGCTTTCTGCTGATATATTTCTCATGTATGTGAGACACCAAAATTTTAAGTTAATTCATTATCAGGAAAAAATTCAAATGATCTAGAGGGCGCCTCCCTGTCCTGCATGCGCATTAATAATTTTCGCACAAACACTTGAATATGAATAATAATTCACATTTTGCATATGCATTACAATGTAAATAATTTTTTACATGCAATTATCCAAAATAAAACCAAAAAAGATTTGTAATGAAGATAAAACAAATAAGAATAAATGCTGCGCGTGCACTCAGCATCACTTGCGCCGCGCAAATCTTGCACGCAGACAAATTTACACACCTGCATTTAAATGTGGCTGCAATTTTATTTTTTTACTTAAATTATATGAAAGCAAGTAAAGAAGGCTCCCTTAAAAATCACTGAAGTTGTCAATTAATGAAGCTTTTATTTACATCGTGTGTATTTTGTTGATTATAATGAGAGAACTTGAGTTTAAAAATGAGAACGTTTTATTAATCAGAATCAGAATCAGAATCAGAATGAGCTTTATTGCCAGGTATGTTTACACATACGAGGAATTTGTTTTCGTGACAGAAGCTCCGCAGTGCAACAGAATGACAGCGACAGAACAAAAACACTTTGTTTTAGAATAAAAAAATACAGAAAATACAAATCAGTAGGTAAGGAATGACAATATACAAATTGACAATTGTATGGCAGATATATTACAATGAGCAGTTATGTATGTACAGGTATATTATGTGCAAAAAAATAATAATTTAAGTGCACACTAAGTATGTGTGTTAGATAATAAGTGTATGTGTCTGTAAATATAAATAGTGTAATGTGTTCCACAGTTATTATCAAGTGTTCACTAGATGGATTGCCTGAGGGAAGAAACTGTTCCTGTGTCTGGTTGTTCTGGTGATCAGGGCTCTGTAGTTTTGACCAGATGGCAACAGTTCAAACAGGGAGTGTGCTGGATGTGAGGGGTCTAGAGTGATTTTGCCAGCCTTTTTGCTCACTCTGGATAAGTACAGTTCTTGAATAGACGGGAGGGTTGTACCGATGATTCTCAGCAGTCCGGACTACCCTCTGTAGTCTTCTGAGGTCAGATTTAGAAGCTGAGCTGAACCAGACAGTTACTGAAGTGCAGAGGACGGATTCAATGATGGCGGAGTAGAACTGTTTCAGCAGCTCCTGTGGCAGGTTAAACTTCCTCAGCTGGCGAAGGAAGTACAACCTCTGCTGGGCCTTTTTCACAATGGAGTCAATGTGAGTGTCCCACTTCAGGTCCTGAGAGATAGTGGTGCCCAGGAACCTGAATGACTCCACTGCAGTCACAGTGCTGTTCATGATGGTTAGTGGGGGGAGAGCAGGGGGGGTTTATTGTATAGTTTGCGGTCATCTCCACTGTTTTGAGCGTGTTAAGCTCCAGGTTGTTGAGACTGCACCAGACAGCCAGCTCTTTAACCTCCTGTCTGTAAGCAGACTCGTCACCGTCCTGAATGAGGCCGATGAGTGTGGTGTCATCTGCAAACTTCAGGAGCTTGACAGAGGGGTCCTTAGATGTGCAATCGTTAGTGTACAGCGAGAAGAGCAGTGGGGAGAGAACGCAGCCCTGGGGAGCTCCGGTGCTGATTGTACGGGTGCTGGATGTGTATTTTCCCAGCCTCACTAGCTGTTGCCTGTCTGTCAGGAAGCTGTTGATCCACTGACAGACGGAGGTGGGCACAGAGAGCTGAGTTAGTTTGGGCAGGAGGAGGTTTGGGATGATCGTGTTAAAGGCCGAACTGAAGTCCACAAACAGGATTCTCACATAAGTCCCTGGTCTGTCTAGGTGTTGCAGAACATAATGCAGTCCAATGTTTAATGCATCGTCCACAGACCTGTTTGCTCTGTAGGCAAACTGAAGAGGATCCAGTAAGGGTCCAGTAATGTCCTTCAGGTGGGCCAGCACCAGTTTTTCAAATGACTTCATGACCACAGACGTTAAAGCCACAGGCCTATAGTCATTTAGTCTTGTAATTTTGGATTTTTTTGGGGATGGGGATGATGGTGGAGCGTTTGAAGCATGAAGGGACTTCACACAGCTCCAGTGATCTGTTGAAGATCTGTGTGAAGATGGGGGCCAGCTGGTCAGCACAGGATTTCAGACAAGCTGGTGTAACACAGTCTGGGCCTGGTGCTTTTTTCCTTTTCTGCTTCCGGAAGACCTGGCGCACCTCATCCTCGCTTATCTGTATTGCAGGTGTGGGGAAGAGGGGGGATGCAGGAGGTGTGAATGGTGAGGGCGGTTGTTTGGAGAGGTGTTCAGGACGGGTTGCAAGAGTTGTGAATGGTGAGAATGGTTGTTTGGAGAGGCATTCAAGGTGGGTTGCAGGAGTTGTGAATGGTGTGAACGGTTGTGTGGAGAGGCGTTCAGGGCAGGTGATGGGTGTTTTTCTTTCAAACCTGCAGTAAAACTCGTTCAGATCGTCTGCCAGTCGTTGATTCTCCACAGTGCTGGGGGGTTGGTGTCTTGTAATTGGTGATCTCTTTCAGACTTTTCCACACTGATGCTGAGTCGTTGGAAGTGAACTGAGTCCTTATTTTATCAGAATAATTCCTCTTTGCCACTTTGATCTCCTTTTCCAGTGTGTATTTAGCCTGTTTATACAAGACATTGTCCCCCTTCCTGTAAGCATCTTCTTTGGCCTGACGGAGCTGTCTGAGTTTTGCTGTGAACCACGGTTTGTCATTGTTGTAAATTAGTTTAGTCCTGGTATTAATACACATATCCTCACAGAAACTGATATAAGATGTTACAGTCTCTGTGAGTTCATCCAGATCGGTGGCAGCAGCTTCAAAAACACTCCAATCAGTGAGGTCAAAACAAGATTGTAAATCCTGCTCTGCTTCATTAGTCCATCTTTTTACAGTCCTTACTACAGGTTTAGCTGATATTAGTTTCTGCCTGTAGGTCGGTATAAGATGAACCAGACAGTGATCAGAACGTCCCAAAGCTGCTCGTGGAACAGAGTGATATGCATCCTTTATTGTGGTGTAACAGTGATCATATATATTACTGTCTCTTGTGGGACATGTAACATGCTGTCTGTATTTTGGCAGTTTACGGGAGAGATTGGCTTTATTAAAGTCCCCAAGAATGATTAAAATGGAGTCCGGGTGTTGTTGTTCTGTCTCTGTGATCTGATCAGCGAGTTTCTGTAAAGCCAGGTTTGCTTGCGGAGGGATGTAAACGCTCACCAGAATGAACGAGTGAAACTCCCGCGGCAAATAGAACGGCTTGCAGTTAATGAAGAGTGTTTCGAGATCTGAGCAGCACATCTTTTTTAACACAGTTACATCTGTACACCACCGTTCATTGATGTAAAAGCACGTCCCGCCGCCGCGCGATTTCCCCATTGATTGTGTGTCGCGGTCCGCTCTGAACAGCTGAAAGCCCGGCAGATGGAGCGCGCTGTCCGGAATAGCGTCATGCAGCCAAGTTTCCGTGAAACACAGAGCAGCAGAGTGTGAGAAATCCTTATTTGTCCGAGAGAGCAGAAGGAGTTCGTCCGTTTTGTTGGGTAGAGAGTGGAGATTTGCCAGATGTATGCTAGGCAACGGCGTTCGAAATCCGCGTTTTCTGAGTCTCACGAGCGCGCCAGCTCTTTTTCCCCCGTCTGCGCGTCCTCTTGAAGCGTGTGATCAGCGCAGCTGCTCCACCGACAAAAATGTCCAGCAAAACATCAGAATAGTCGAAAACCGGAAATAAATCGGGAGATTTGTGGTGCCGAATGTCCAGCAATTCGTCCCTGGTGAAACTGATTGCAGGAATATAACTAAAGACAGGACAAACTAACAAAAACACAAAAACAACTGCAGAGCACGTCACGGAGGCAGCCGTCCTGTATCGGCGCCAGCCTTAATCCATCCATTCTTTAGACTTTCAATGATTTAGCTAAATCGTGCAGGTTTAATTTATTCGTTTCTTGTTTTGATTAGGCCTAAATAATGGGAACGAAATTATACAGTGCCTCACGTTTTACTAAAATGAAGAAAATAATTTATAAAACACGCAACAATTTCTTAATCAGTATACAGACAAATATATTTTCCCAAGAAGTTGTTTGTCAAAATAAAGAACAGGTAACGAATAACAAAAATGCATGTTGTTTTATTACAGGAATTTTAAAATATAAATTAAAATATAGGCCTAATATATGAGAATATTGACATTTTGCATATTAATCCTTTTTTTTTTAAACTTGAACTTCAATACTATTAAACTGACTTTAAAATCTCAAGGAGTTTATAAGTTAAAAAAAGGGGTAAAATGTCACAGTGCATGTTAAATCGTTCTAATTATATTGTTAACAAGTTCATTTAGACTAACAATATAATTCGATTTTTTTTTTTTTAAATGAACAATTCCTGTATAAAATGGGACATCAACCTTTATATTAAACATTTTGAAATCATCCACAGCTGAGCAACGCGCGAGGCAGGTTGAGCGTGCGAAGTGAATGTGCTGCACAAATTCATTTTCAGATGCAATGAAAAAAAAATAAAAAATTAAAAAACCCTGGATAGCCTAGATTAGGCCCAGACTATGTTCCTAAGTATATAATAATTATAATTACGGTTAACCCACAGTAACAAATTTTAACCGATTAATCGCCTATTTTCGTTTGCTGCATTTTTTATTTATTTATTTATTTATTTATTTATTTATTTTTAAACAGGCTAAAAAATCAATTAAGTTTGTGAGAGGAAAAAAAAATATATATAAGTAATGTATAAGTTGCATTTTATTACATTCAGAAATAATAACGGCTGGCCTAATAATGTTATAATGTGCCAACAGGATATTTTTAGTTCTCTTCACTTTACAACAAATCCTTTAAATTTAACAAATTTGTCAGAACAGAACAAGAATTAAAAATATTTAATTCTAATGGATAAATAAAATTGCAGTATATAATAATATAGGCTTAGCTATAAACAAACAAAAAAATAAATAAATAATAATTTAAAGCGAACCATAAGGTAAGGTTGGGCTCTCATTCGGGAGAAATCCAAACGTTTCCATATTCGTGATGTTTCCTTTTTCAAGCTTAACTATTATTCATTAGGTAAAATAGGCTTTGTAGTTCAATAATGTTTCAGTATCAACGAAAAAATAAAAGAAATCATAATTAGCAAAAATATGCCAAAGTGGACCGCTGCTCGCGCCGAATGGCACGGTGAACGGCTACTGTTTCCAGTGAATGTGCATGAGGCACCAGCGCGATCAAACAGCTGAAACAGAAAATACTCAATTTTTGGTCACACAGTAAAGGCATAATTCAAAAATGCAAAGTGTTAGCAGTTTGAAAAATCAAGAATAATAACAGAATTAATAATAATTATTGCTAAATGCTGGTGTGATGACGATCGGGAGGACGTCATCACCAAAGCGCCCACTTAATATCTGACTGTGTTGTGGCTATGGGGAAGGAAGCAATGTGTTTAAAGTGTTCATTGATAAAATGTGTAGGGTTTATGTCCCATGGACTATGATTATCAAGAGCTGTGTGAACGTCACCTAGTAGCTAGCATATTGTAAGTATTGCCTGTAAGTGGTAGAGGCAATAATAATGAGACCACGTGTTTCACAGTACTTTATTGTATAGTATAATTTATTAATATATTTATGTATAGTTGTTGAAGATGTGTAGACCAGTCTTACCTGTCAGTTCCAGTTTGAACATGGAGTGCTCCGGTAGCGCGCGTAACCGGAGCCATCCTGTAATTAAGATCATTCCATTTTCTAAATGGGAGGGGTGCTAGGAGATGTGGTAACATATCCGTTATATGAATAAGTCAGTTTCAGTGTAATTATGTGGAATATAAGGGGTATTTTTTTCTTTGTATTAATGTGATTTTTCTTTTTGTATTTTTGGTTTGAGGCAATGTGTTCGGTGAGGTGTACATTGAGATATGTGCTCCCCTATGATTGGTTCATGCCATTATCGTCTGGCGGGAAAATAGCCTATTTAGTCAGTTTGTTTGTGGTTGTAAGGGGAGGGGGCAGAAGGCAGAAACTGTTTGATTTGAAGTACATGTCTGCTGTGAGATGTGTATGAACTGAAAGACGTACCCCTGCAAATGGTTGAGTTGTAGGTTTGGCTGTTGACAGCATTTTCCTTTGTGTTTTGTAGTTTCAGTGCTTGTTTTGTTGTATTTTTGTTACTTTCTTTTTTTTTTTTGTTTCTTTTTGAAATATCACTCTGAAGTCATCACTGATTGGCGGCATGTCTCTAATAAATTCGAGCAACTGGAAAATTACCCTGTTGTACTGAGCCTTCCTAACTCCTTCCTGGCCTCTCAGTTACTTCTACCCGACATATGGTGGCAGCGGTGTTTCCAAGCCATTAGGAGGCCAGTACACAGGAGTGCATCAAACTTGGAGGCAACAGCTGTGTTTTCTGCATTAAGACTGTTTAAGTGGTATGTGCAGAGACTGTTGTTAAAAGAGAATGCCACCTAAGAAGCAGGATAAGGCAAGAGCTGTGGAGGAGGTTGAACCACCGGATCAGTCTGAGGCTGAAGAAGTGTCTTCTGAGGGGATGTCTGATTCAGTTGCTGGGATGCTGCAAACGTTCCTGCAAAGGCAGCAGCAAAGAGAAGATCGAATGGAGAAAGAGGTGCAGCGCCAGGAGCATAAATGGCGGACTCTCCAGCATCAGTTTATTCAGCTGCAAGCCGAATTGCGTCAACAAGAGCAGGATCGACTGTCTATGGAAGGGGTGACGGTCGCCACCTCTTTACCAGCAGCTATGGCTTCCCCTTCATCTGCCTGTGTCAGCCGACAGCCCCCACATATAAACCAGGTTGATGATCTGACATCAGCGCCAGCACATGAGGTAGCAACGCAAGCAACGGGATTCACTCAGCCATGTTTTCAGTCCCCAAGAATGCTGCCATGGACTAATGATGAAGACATAGAACATTATTTAACAACATTTGAACGCATTGCTCAAGCATGCAGATGGCCAAAGCAAGATTGGGCATTGCATCTTCTTCCGCTGTTAACTGGTAAGGCGAGAGCAGCCTATGTGGCCATGGATTCTGATGATGCTATAAACTATGATGATGTTAAACAAGCTATTCTTGACAAGTTTGAAATTAACAATGAGACGTACAGACAACGCTTCAGATCGTACAGTGCCCAGGAGGATGAGACTCCAAGAGAGCTGCAAGTAAGGTTAAAAGACTTGTATGAGAAATGGATGACTCCTAAACATCGAACGAAAGAAGAGATCGGTGACCAGATTGTGTTAGAGCAGTTCCTTAAGTTACTTAGTCTAGATACGAGAACATGGGTGAAGCAGAACAACCCTACTTCATCTAGGCAGGCAGCAGAGATGGCAGAGGCCTTTATGGCAGCAAGACAATCTTTGAATCAACCCAGACGATGGCGGAACTACAGTATCAGCCCAACTGGTAAGTCTGGGGATGGTTTGAGTAGTGGTCTGACTAATTCTAACCTAAGTTCTTATGTCCCTCACGTTAATTTGGGTACAGACACTAATAAACATCAGGGAGTAGTTAATCGGTACAAGGGTAAAGCTGTAATTGTGTGTCATGCATGTGGTCAGCCTAGACATAAGAAAGTAGACTGCCCAGTACAGAAAGTTTCCAATACTCGCCTTTGTTATGTACCAAGACCATTGTTAGAGTTCAGTGATTTAGAGTTGAACAAAGACACAGTCATTGAGGTGAAGATAGGGAATAAATTCTACAAAGCTCTGGTTGATTCGGGTTCGAGTCAAACTCTAGTAAGGACTGAATGTTTGATTGAATTTGATATATCAAGTCAAAGCAAATTGAGGGTTCGGTGTATTCACGGTGATGAGAGAGAATACCCCAAGACAGACTTGGTAATTGAAATAGACAACCAGGCTTACAATTTGTCAGTTGGTGTAGTAGAGCAGGCACCATATCCAGTGATATTGGGTAGAGATGTTCCAGTGCTTGTAGATCTCTTGCAGACTGATAGGGCATTAGCAGAGGCTAGGGTTGTGACGAGAGCTCAGGCTAAGTATGATGGGACCTGTAAGCAGTCATTGAAAGATTTACCTTTTGATGTGCACCCTAAAGTAAGGAAGTCTAGACGTGATAGACGGCAGAGAAAAGTGGAGGGCACAAAAATGGTTGAAAAGTTGCCTAAACCTAGTACTGATGAAATTGAACATATTTCACATGATATAGTTCAGCTGCAGAGACCGGACAAAACACTGAAATCTCTGTTTGAAAAGGCAGAGAATATGACCTCTTCATTAATGGTACAGAAAGATCATTTTGTAATTCGGGATGACAGGCTGTATGTTCGGGGTGCTGAGGGAGAGAGATTAGTGGTTCCAGAACCGATAAGACTCAAGATGTTGCAGTTGGGGCATTCAGTGCCGTGGGCAGGACACCTGGGGCAGCAGAAAACGCTAGCCAGAATTGCCAGTAGATTTTATTGGCCTAGGCTCTACATGGATGTAATGGATTTTTGTAGGTCATGTCCGGAGTGTCAACTGGTGAGCCCAGCTAAGAAGGGTGATAGAGCACCTCTAGTCAGTCTTCCTATCATTGATGTCCCATTCTCTCGAATTGCTATGGACATTGTTGGTCCATTGCAAAGATCTAGTACAGGGAATCGGTATATTCTAGTGGGCGCAGATTACGCAACTAGATACCCAGAGGCATTTCCTCTCAAAAAAATAAAGACAAGACAAATTGTTAATGCCCTGATTCAACTTTTTTCACGGGTTGGTATACCCAAGGAAATAATTACAGACCAGGGAACAAACTTTACGTCCAAACAAATCAAGCAAGTGTATTCAATGTTGCGCATACATCCCATTCAGACCACACCTTACCATCCTCAGACTGACGGAATGGTTGAAAGATTCAATCAGACATTAAAATCAATGCTGCGCAAATTTGTGTCTGAAACAGGTGCTGACTGGGACCACTGGCTGCCTTATCTGATGTTTGCCTACAGGGAAGTCCCACAGGTTTCCACGGGATATTCACCCTTTGAGTTACTGTACGGTCGTCAGGTTCGTGGGCCGCTAGATGTCTTAAAGGAGGCTTGGGAAGCAGATAATGGAAGCGAGCACATAAACATCTTATCTTATGTCATTAAGATGCGGGAGAAGATGGATTCTATGGTGGAAATGGTGAGGAGTAATATGACAAATGCCCAGCAACAGCAAAAGCAGTGGTATGACCAATCAAGCAGGAGTAGAACTCTTTCACCAGGGCAAAAAGTCTTGCTTCTGCTTCCCACATCAGACAGCAGCTTATTGGCCAAATGGCAAGGGCCATATGAAGTGGTACGGAAATTGAGCTCTACCAGTTATGAAATCCTTCTACCTGATCGTCGAAAGAAATATCAGGTATTTCATATTAACCTCCTACGACCCTGGCATGAGAGAAAAGGCTCATGGTCTGAACAGTTGTGGGCAAGAAAAGTGGACGAAGAGGAGGAAGTAGAGGAGCAGTACTTTCCGGTGGATAAAGAAGTGCCTACTTTCCCAGCAGTTGATCATTTAACAACCAAGCAGCAGATAGAATTCCAAAAGCGGGTACCAGAGGGTTTGTTCAGCGACAAGCCAGGAAAAACAAAGCTTCTGCAGCATAACATTAGCCTTCTTAAAACTGAGCCCATCAGACAAACACATTGTAGAGTGCCTGCTCGTCTGTTACCTGCCTTGAAGAACGAAGTGAAAGTGATGCTGGACTTGGGGATCATTGAACCATCCAGGAGCGAATGGTGCAGTCCGGTTGTTTTGGTTCCCAAGAAAGATGGTACACTCAGATTTTGTGTGGATTTTTCAAAGCTTAATGCAGTTTCTGCTTTTGATCCATATCCAATGCCAAGAGTCGACGAGCTGATTGAGCGCCTAGGCAAAGCAAAGTACTTAACAACGCTTGACTTATGCAAAGGATACTGGCAAGTGCCACTGACGGAATCTGCTAAAGAATTGACTGCTTTTCGTGTTCCTTCAGGGCTGTCTCATTTCCGGTTTATGCCGTTTGGCTTGCACGGGGCAGCAGCTACATTTCAACGCCTGGTAGATCAAGTACTCAGAGGGATGGACAGTTTTGCTGCAGCTTATATTGACGACATTGTTATCTTCAGCGCTACATGGGAGGAACATTTTGGGCACCTGGCTGAAGTATTTGATCGAGTCAAGCGGGCTGGTCTAGTCGTCAATGCAAAAAAGTGCCAGATTGCTAAGCCAGAAGTGACCTACCTTGGCTATGTGTTGGGAGGGGGATCCATCAGACCACAAGTAGATAAGGTACAAGCTATCTTGTCATGTGTACCTCCAACGACAAAGAAAAGTGTGAGATCGTTCTTAGGCTTGAGCGGCTGGTACAGAAGATTTGTTCCCAATTTTGCCAGCAGAGCTGCAGTACTAACTGATCTAACTCGGAAAAGTAGTCCCATAAGAGTGAAGTGGACACCAGAGTGTGAGCAAGCTTTTCAAGACTTGAAGTTCTGCTTGTGTAAATCTCCTGTCTTGCAAAGCCCGGATTTTGACCTCCCTTTCATAGTGCAGACAGATGCGTCTGAGATTGGACTAGGTGCTGTGCTGTTGCAAGGTGAAGGACCAGATCGCCATCCGGTACAGTATATCAGCAGAAAACTGTTCCCCAGAGAGGCTAACTACTCTACAATTGAGAAGGAGGCCCTAGCTATAAAGTGGGCTTTGGACACTCTAAAATATTATATCTTATTGGAAAAGACTTTGTTTTGGAGACTGATCATAGAGCTCTGCAATGGCTTAACAAAATGAGGGACAGTAATGCAAGGATTACACGATGGTATCTTTCCCTCCAACCTTTTAAATTCAAAGTGCAATATAGATCAGGTAAACAGAATGTCATTGCGGACTTTTTGTCACGCCACTCTTGAAGAGTGGCTATCTTGAGGAGGGGGGTGTGTGATGACGATCGGGAGGACGTCATCACCAAAGCGCCCACTTAATATCTGACTGTGTTGTGGCTATGGGGAAGGAAGCAATGTGTTTAAAGTGTTCATTGATAAAATGTGTAGGGTTTATGTCCCATGGACTATGATTATCAAGAGCTGTGTGAACGTCACCTAGTAGCTAGCATATTGTAAGTATTGCCTGTAAGTGGTAGAGGCAATAATAATGAGACCACGTGTTTCACAGTACTTTATTGTATAGTATAATTTATTAATATATTTATGTATAGTTGTTGAAGATGTGTAGACCAGTCTTACCTGTCAGTTCCAGTTTGAACATGGAGTGCTCCGGTAGCGCGCGTAACCGGAGCCATCCTGTAATTAAGATCATTCCATTTTCTAAATGGGAGGGGTGCTAGGAGATGTGGTAACATATCCGTTATATGAATAAGTCAGTTTCAGTGTAATTATGCGGAATATAAGGGGGATTTTATTTTTTTATTTGTATTAATGTGATTTTTCTTTTTGTATTTTTGGTTTGAGGCAATGTGTTCGGTGAGGTGTACTTTGAGATATGTGCTCCCCTATGATTGGTTCATGCCATTATCGTCTGGCGGGAAAATAGCCTATTTAGTCAGTTTGTTTGGTGGTTGTAAGGGGAGGGGGCAGAAGGCAGAAACTGTTTGATTTGAAGTACATGTCTGCTGTGAGATGTGTATGAACTGAAAGACGTACCCCTGCAAATGGTTGAGTTGTAGGTTTGGCTGTTGACAGCATTTTCCTTTGTGTTTTGTAGTTTCAGTGCTTGTTTTGTTGTATTTTTGTTACTTTCTTTTTTTTTTTTGTTTCTTTTTGAAATATCACTCTGAAGTCATCACTGATTGGCGGCATGTCTCTAATAAATTCGAGCAACTGGAAAATTACCCTGTTGTACTGAGCCTTCCTAACTCCTTCCTGGCCTCTCAGTTACTTCTACCCGACAGCTGGACCGTTCTCATTTCGATCTGCAAATGGAACCTGAAGGATTTTTTTTTAAACCAAGAATGAACCGAAATGAAAAACATTTAGCTTTTTATCCGTATATATAGGCCTTATATTTAATGACTGTTTAATAACAATAGCAAGTATAAGATCCTTTGTGTAAAGGTGTTCTTTTAATTTTTGATGAGTAGCCTAGGCTGTAGCCTAAGACTATCCTACATTTTGAAATTAACTCACTGTACATTTTTTAATGGTTTTTAAAGATGGTACAATGTTATATCATAATGTTATTGTTGTTTTACCTCCTTTAATCTCATTTTACAATTACATTCAGTTCGAAATCCGTCCCTTTGCACCACCTGGTGGTAGTTTCGCGAATGAATTTAACACGCGACTGACTTGCAGTTAACGCCGCGGCCATTTTGGTTGTCTACCATCTGTAGGTGTTTGTCCTGCATCCTCAATAAACAAGCTACAGGTAGTCCAAAATGCAGCGGCTAGAGTCCTTACCAGGTCAAGAAAATATGATCATATTACCCCAATACTACAGTCTCTGCACTGGCTACCTATTAAGTTCCGTATCAGTTACAAAATATTATTACTTACTTATAAGGCCCTTAATGGCTTAGCTCCTGCGTACCTAACTAGTCTTCTACCACGCTACAACCCATCACGCTCCCTAAGGTCACACAAAACGCTGGACTTTTGGTAGTACCTAGGATAGCAAAGTCCACTAAAGGAGGTAGAGCTTTTTCGCATTTGGCTCCCAAACTCTGGAATAGCCTTCCTGATAATGTTCGGGGTTAATGTCAAAAATCTGGGTGTTATATTAGACAGTAACTTGTCTTTTGAAAATCATATTTCCCATGTTTGCATCTCATAATTTTGGACTCCAGTTATATCTGATCAAATGTGCATTATTATTCTTTAGCTTGGGTTAAACTAATTAATTTTACTTGGCTGGAACAGCAGCTACGCTAATTATGTATCTATTTGTTTCCCTGCTTTGCCAACTAGGATTTACACAAGCTCCAGTCTGGATCCAGAACACCTGAAAAGAGATGATGCCAACCCCTCAGAGGACCTCAGATGATGCTAACCCAGAGACAACATACAGAACTACCACATTTTGCTATAAGTTTGATTGCATAATTGCTGTAGTGTTAATCGTCTGTTTGTTTACATCTTTTATTGATTTTTCTGAACATTTCTGCCATATGCACATGAACTGACAGTCACCACTGATAAGCTACTACTAAATATTTGTAGAAACTTAATTTTCTGTAAAGTTGCTTTGCAATGATTTGTATCGTAAAAAGCGCTATACAAATAAACTTGAATTGAATTGAATTGAATGATGAAATGTATAATGTTACAAAAGATTTCTATTTCATATAATTGCTAATCTTCTGTCACAATGGACTGGCATAAGGTGTCTGAGGTCGGTCTCGAACCCAGGTCTCCCAGTCAGGGAAAGCTAGTTCTCTACCTCTGGTCTACTGGGAAAAACAGTTTCTTAGAAAGACCCATGTGCAGAAGGAAGGGCAAACTCAAAGGTTTAGGTAACTCAAAGGCAAGCAGTCTTTACTTGATCTCAGTAGTCAAATATAAACAAAAGATCAGTTACAGCTTTACAAAACAAAACATACGGTAGGCCAAATGGCAACAGGAACACCTGGGTAAGAGTGGCCAGTAGGACACAGGGTTTATCTTAAAAGGTCCAATGAATCAGGGTGCCAGTTTCCGAGACTCTAGATGAAGTGAAAGATCCTTAGTTGACAACCATACCCTCTGACCTTGACGTAATGATGGCCCAATTCTACGGCGCTGGTTGGTCTGTTTGTGCTGCTGTTGTGATGCTCTCAGTAAGGCTGTACGTGCTTTCCGCCAGGCCTGACTGCACCTCTTGACTAATTGGGTTGCAGCTGGTACCTGGACCTTCAGGTCCTGCTCAGGAAACAAAAATGGGGGAAACCCAAATTGACATTCAAATGGAGTCATGCCCAAGGATGAATGATGTAGGGTGTTATGAGCAAATTCAGCCCAGATCAGACGGGAGCTCCAGGTGCTTTGATTATTGGACACCAGGCGCGTGAGGGTCTTCTCAATCTCCTGGTTGTCCCGTTCTGTCTGACCATTAGACTGAGGATGGAACCCAGAAGACAGACTGATGGATGCTCCAATCAGATGGCCAAAAGCCTTCCAAAATCGAAAAGTAAATTGCGACCCCCCGATCAGAGACCATGTCTAGTGGAAACCCGTGGATCCTGAAGACATGCTGCATCATGAGGTCTGCAGTCTGACAAGCTGTGGGGATCTTAGGCAGAGGTATCAGATGACATGCTTTTGAGAATTTGTCTACCACAACCAAGATGACTGTTACCTTGTGATTTAGGAAGTCAAGTAACAAAGTCCAAGGAGATGTGAGACCATGGACATCTTGGGATGGGTAAAGGATGGAGTAGACCTTGAGGGTTTCTTATAAATCTCCTATAAAAATTTGCAAAACCAAGAAAGCGCTGTACCTGTTTGACAGAGCAAGGCTAAGGCCAGTTCAGAACTGCATGGGTCTTGCCAGGATCCATCTGAATGCCGCCATTGGAGACAATGAACCCAAGGAAGGAGACAGTTGGTACATGAAACTCACTTTTCTCAATCTTCACAAAGAGCTTGTTCCTTAACAGTTGAGAAAACCTGCTGGACATGATCTTGGTAACAACGGGAGAAGATTAAGATGTCAGATAAACAAATACAAACTTGTTAAGCATCTCTCGTTGAACATCAATAATGAATGCCTGGAAGATGGCTGGGGCATTGACTAGACCAAAGGACATTACCTGATACTCATAATGGTCAGTTTGGGTGTTGAATGCAGTCTTCCACTCATCCCCGGCACGGATCCTGACCAGGTGGTAGGCATTCCTAAGATCCAGTTTGGTGAATATAGTTGCACCTTGTAGAAGTTCAAAGGCTGAAGTCATCATTGGCAGCAGATTTAGACCCTGGTAGTCAATACATGGACGGAGATTGCCATCCTTTTTCCCCACAAAGAAAAACCCAGCTCCTGCCGGTGAGGTTGAAGGGCGGATGAATCCATGGTAAACAGCCTTGTTGATATATTCCTCCATAGAGGCTCTTTCTTGGGCAGACAGAGAGAATAGTCTCCCTCGAGGTGGACAGGTGCCAGGATGCAGTTCAATGGCACAATCGTAAGGTCTATGGGGTGGAAGAGAGGCAGCACGTCCCTTGCTGAACACTTCAAAGAGGTCTGCATACTCTTGGGGGACACGGAATAACTTGAGAGAGGCAGAGAGATCTGTGGAAGCCACTTGTCTCTATCCAGATATAGCCAGTATCTCTGTGGATGGGAGTGGTGACTCAAGTAGTTTGGGGAAGGTTGCCTGTAGCTCAAGAGAATGACAGAAAGACAAGCTAGACACACAGCAGTTAGGCCCCCACTCACTTATCTGGTTGGAAAACCAATCAATTTGTGGATTATGCAGAGCTTGCCAAGGATACCCAAGGATCAAAGGGAACTCAGGAGAAAAAACAAACAAACAAAAAACAACAACAACTGTATATCTTCTCTATGAGAACCTACTTGAAAATGGAGGAATGTGGTGCACTGGCCTACCTGGCCAGAACCTAGGGGCCTTCCATCCAATGCGGTAACAGTCAGAGGATCATGAAGAGTGATGGGCTGAATCTGTGTGGCCAATGCAGAATCCATGAAATTCCCTGCAGCACCAGCATCTATGAAATCCATGAGCTCATGAAGTTCATTGCCCCAGGAGATTGAGACGTCAATCGAAAGGCCCGAAGCTGCTGGTTGGAGGGTAAGTGATTACTCTCGTCCCAGGCCCCATCTTGAGCGAAAGCTGCCTTTTCCCACCAGTTCAGGACAGTTGGCCCGGAAGTGACCTGACTCACCACAGTACAGGCAACACTTATCTCTCATGCATCTCTCCCTCTCGGCCTGTGATAACCGGGTTCTTCCCAGCTGCATTGGCTCCTCAGAACACCCGATCAGTGAGGAAGGTTCCACAAAACCAGTGGAGGTGTGGATCACGGGCAGTCAAGTCTCACGACAACGTTCACCTTGACGATCTTGAATGTGGTTGTCCAGTCTGATGGTAACATCAATTAGAGACTCCAAATCAGAGGCTGGGTCTCTGTAGGCCAGCTCATCCTTTAACTCATGTGATAGAGCATGATAGAATGTAGCTTTCAGGGCTCGCTGATCCCACTCACTTTCTGCAGCCAAGGTGCGGAACTCGATAGCAAACTCTGCAATACTGCGTGTTCCTTGTGCAAGTTGAAGAAGTCGATGATCAACCTCTGCTCCACTAACAGGGTGGTGGAAGACCTTCCTCATCTCTGCTATGAAGAGATCACTGTTGGACATGAGTGGAGACTTCCGCTCCCAGAGACCTGTAGCCCAATCCAGTGCCTTTCCTACCTTGAAACTGGGCTGGCAGGACTGGAGCAACTTGAGGTATGGGCTGTGGATCTGTAGAGACTTGAGATATAGATTGATGTCTTAGATGCTGCAGAATCTCAGTTAGAATTTGTTTATGCTTGTGAATGGCCACAGCTTGGCTAGAGAGCTCAGATAGTATCCGTTCCACATTGGAGGGAGAAGTCTGTTCCTCTGCTGGGTCTACTTCCATGGTTCAGTCTTGCTGACACAATGGACTGGCATAAGGTGTCTGAGGTGGGTCTCGAACCCGGGTCTCCCAGTCAGGGAAAGCTAGTTCTCTATCTCTGGTCTACTGGGAAAAACTGTTTCTTAGAAGACCCATGTGCAGAAGGAAGGGCAAACTCAAAGGCTCAGGTAACTCAAAGGCAAGCAGTCTTTACTTGATCTCAGTAGTCAAATATAAACAAAAGATCAGTTACAGCTTTACAAAACAAAGCATAAGGTAGGCCAAATGGCAACAGGAAAACATAACTTAATTGTTCTATAACTCAGGCAATCTGTACTGGGTAGGCTCAAGACTGAACACAGCTCAATGAAACTGTCAAACTTAAATAGGTCAAAATACAGGTGGAACAAATTAACTTAATGAGGAGTCTTAACTAAAGAGTTCACAGCCGTTAGTGACACCTAGTGGCCCAGAGAGTTCTCACAGTAAAGGGCAGGGGGTGCCCACCAATGGCTGGGAGAGTCATTGCATGAGGGAGCAGACAGCGCTCCCTAGTGGCTTGGACAGTCATTGCAGGAGGAGTCTTACATCTTCTGAACATTTATTTATCAAAGAAACCTGAAATCTTCTCAGCTGTTTTAACATAATAATAATAATAATAATAATAATAATAATAATAATAATAATAATAATAAATGTTTTCTTGAGCAGCAAATCAGAATATTAGAATGATTTTTGAGGGATCGTGTGACTGGAGTAATGATGCTTAAAAAATCAGCTTTGAAATCATGGGAATAAATTACATTTTAAAATGCATTCATTCATTATTCAATAGAAAGCAGTTATTTAAAATATAGTAAACATATTTCACAATATTACTGCTTTTGCTGTATTTTGGATCAAATAAATGCAGGCTTGGTAAACAGAAGAAAAAAAAAACATTAAAAATCTTGCTGTTCAAAAACTTTTGACTGATAGTGTAGCAACTAGCAAGAATGTAGTCTAAATAAAATGCAGTGCAGATGAAATTCTCTTCCAGATGTATTTATTTCATATAGATATACACAATGTATATAAAACAAAACTTCCTGTTGAAGAACTTTGCAATAAAACTTTATTTTCATTAGTGTATTTGTGCATCTACAGCTGAATTTATTTTATAATCAACAAAGAACACACTTATAGATTTGATGTTAACGTACTTACTAGAAAAAATTGCAGTGCTTCATTTTACAGAAAAGTTGAACTGTTTGGTTAAGATAAGTTTGTGTTTAGATAGCTTTGTTAATTGTTTTGAAGGCAATTATATATTACTTAAGAGAAAAGTGTCAAATCGACAGAGAAAAACTGTAACTAGTTGTTTATTAGCATGCATATTACTAGCATGTTGGCTGTTTATTAGTACTTATTATAGATCCTTTATCCTACGCACCTAAACTTAACAACTACCTTACTATTAATAAGCAACAATTTAGAAGTTTTTGATGCAAAAGTCGTAGTTAATATTTAAGATAACAAGAGAACTTTTCCCCAAACTATAGTGTAAACCAAAGCTCTATTAAAAGCTTTAATTAATAACTAGAACAAAACATCTTTTTCAGTAAACCCACACCATCAGAACATACTTTGAGGCACATCAAGAAAACATTTCAGGTTATTAATTTAAGTGTTTTAAACTACTAACACTCAAGTGCAAGTTATGCAAAATGTGGCCTTACTCTGACACTTCATTTACAGCGATATCGTTGACTTGATTGCAAATTATTGCACAGATACCATTTAAACTGAACTGAGCTGCATGATGACATCACTGAATTCAATGATGAACTGCCTTTAACTGTCATTTTGTATTATTGACACACTGTTTTCCTAATTAATGTTGTTCAGTTGCTTTGACGCAATCTTTTTTGTTTAAAGCGCTATATAAATAAAAGATGACTCAGTAAATTGAGTAAGGTGAAATGTAAACTCAGAAATGCTGTGCAGCAAGTTGCAAGTTGACATTTTTAGCTGTGGATTTTTTTTAATACAGTTTTTCCCCCCCCTATATACAAATGAAGAAATAATTGCATTGCAGCTAGTGGATTTATTTATTTATTCATATTTTTATTTATTTAGATTGAGGTATCCTTTTCACAAATGATTGATGTGTCACTTATCTCAAATGTCAATTTGACATTTGACAATTTGGTCTTAATGTAGCATGATAAATTGCCATTGCCACCTCTAGCAGTACGTGAACCGATTATCTCTACCTTTTTAATATTAGCTCACATTGCAGGAAAAAAAGGCACATTAAAATGTATTACTACTACTAGTTATAAACATGAATAAGCATCAGGAAGGTATGTTGAAAGATACAGTATGTCGCAGACAAACAAAGGGCAGATGTTCTGCCTTCTAGTCTAGACAGAGTCACTATATTTAAGGTCTAAGAAAATCAGTACCAAGTAAAAAGACTTTATTAACAGGTTTGTAAGTGCTATTTCACAATGTGTAGTGATGTGGCAATCTAAGTTCCACTTCCTAAAAACAGTCTAGTCAGCCAGCCTGTGTACTTGTTTTGTTTTCCTGCAAATTAAATAATAAAGGTCTTTGATGAATCTAGATTTTCTAACTTTGCTGCATAGTTGTCATTATCAATTTACCTTAAGCAGACCTTCCATCTTCTATCTCAAAAGCCTCTTTTCTTGCTGTCTAGAACTTAAGGAGTTGCAAGGTGTTAAGATTAGATTACTGTAATGACACATCACTCATTCTTCATAGTATCATTTGCAGGGAATGGTAGTTTTACTGTATTGCATTGCATAAGAATTGATGATTTCACAGCAGTTTTGCAGAATTCCATTCATAATGAATCTGGTTACCTTGGAAAGTGTGTCACATGTAAGGCACTTGCTCCTGCTTCAGCCATTACACAGCATGTCAACATCTTTTCAACAAGCTGAAAAAATGCAATCCATTTCTCTTTTATCCATTTCTTTCAAAACACTTGCACAGCGCATTACCTTCTATAATGCCCACATCTAGAGAAGACACACCCCCTGTGCACATAAAACAGGTAGATGTTTGTCTCAACCTACATGAAATCACAGATGTCAAGTAAAAAGAGCTGTAACTCAAATGTTGTTTAGTGTTTAGGGACCTGTTAATCTTTTTCACTATATTTCTAGAATAGCTTTGCATGATCTGAGCTCAGATCCATTGCCCCAATTCTTTTAAGTGAGGGATGGCCCACTCATGTCCCAGAAATGACTGATTATGATGTCCCAGAGATGACTGACTAGGAGAGGCTAAGCATACTCAGGGAGCACTTGATAACATCACTGGCATAAGAGCTTAGAAGTTCTGATCTCAGGCACACAACAAATCCAGAATCCAGAAAACTCTCTTGATTCTATATTTAAATCGAATGTGTGACTTTTCTGACATTTTTTTTTCTTTCATTTATTTATTTTTAAATAGGTGGTGTCTGATGCTGCAGGACAAGGCATTACCATCACAGGAGACAAAACCTTCAACAACTGGAATTGGCCCAATGCTGTCATCTTTGCAGCTACAGTTATTACAACTATAGGTGAGGATCTAGTCTATATACACAGCATGAAAATCAAGCAAATCTGTTTCACTTGGAGAAATAATCGAAGGAAACATTGATTTACTTAACTAAAAAAAAAAATTAGGAAAAGTTGAATAAAAGACTGCACGATTAATTGAATGTGATTCTCGATTAATCAAATCTTACAGTGAAGCAATACTTTTGGATTGAACTATTTTTAGAGTTTACACTGAAAAAAAAAATGCTTTATAGGAGAAGTCATTGACTATTTGCGACAGATGGGATTCAGTTTATGGCACTTCTCATTCATTCTTATGGTATCTGCAAACGGCGATTGAGTGTCACACAACTCTCACTGAAATTCAGTGATGTCAAGGATGTAATGGGATTGGTTATTAAAGTGCCCCTATTATGCCTTTTCGATTATTACCTTTCATGCAGTGTGTCAAGTAGCTCTGTGTGAACATAAACTATATGCAAAGTTGTGAAGCCAACAGTGCACGATAAATAAAGTTATTGTCTATCAAAAAAAAAAAAAAGAGTCTGCTTGCAATCGCCTAAACGAGTCATCAGGAACTCCAATCTTATTCTGTTATGTCGCTACATCACGAAGTAACACATTTGCATAATGTCTGCCCATGTTCTACCAACTTAACCGCCCACAAACAGTAAAACGTCCTTGTGGTTAACATCATGTCGAGAAGATACTGTATCCTACGCTGTGAGAGTAAATTTGTTTTATCACATCTTATAATTACCACAAACTTAATATTTGACACTTACCACTGAGAAATGTCCTGCTCCAGTTGTGCTTGTGAATCAGTCTCTTGTCGATCAGCAACTTCAACCGTTTCATCATCAGACTCCGGCTCGAATTGGTAACGTACCATCGATACCATCTTTTCTATGTATTGACAAGTCTCCAGGGCTGTCATTCCGTCATGGCAATGGGTGTTTTGTTTCCAACACGCTGTGACGATTTTCATGTGGGGTGCCAGCCTAGTAGCTAATTCAGACAATTTTTTAGTAATTTAAAGCAAACCATCCCAAAGGAATCTAATAATAATAAAAATATATCCATTTATAGGATCTCTATCATATCCTGTGTATTATACTGTTATGTTATCAATTCAAATGATCCTTTATCAACCAATCAAGCAGGTGAAACAACATATATTCACTATTTCATGAAATACATTACACATTCATAATGTCTTCTCGGAGTTCAACAGTACACTAAATCCAAACATATCATAAGTACAACCATTCCAATCATATATATATATATATATATATATATATATATATATATATATATATATATATACATATATATATATATATATATATATATATATATATATATATATATATATACAGACACAAAAATACAACTCCACTGAAATGATTCATATGCAAATTTATAACTCCCAGTCCATTCAAAATGCATTTAGCAATGAGATTTGCACTCATGTATTGTCCATACCTTGGATCTGCAAATAGGTTTAGAAATGTCCGTTGACCTCACATCATTCATATGTTCCAGGACGGTAAATGTAATGGTAACATTTACAACAATAGGTTGTCCAGTATCCATGATGGTCATTTAAAGTGATTGGATTTCTGGATCACGTTGTTGTGCTTTTCATATCTCCTCATCAGAGATTTGCAAGTCCTGGGATATGACATTCTTGATTAACGGCATAGTAGAATGTATGGAAAATCCAGGGTTTTCTACAGGAGCTCAAGAGAGCATCTGGAATGGTGTTATAAAGTAGGTGGACAACCAAAATGCCTATTACAGCCGCATGTACCACTGCCGCAGGGCCACGGCATTAACTGCAAGTCAGTCGCGTGTTAAAGTCATTCGCGAAACTACCGCCAGGTGGCACAAAGGAACGGGTTGCAAACTGACTGTAATTGTAAAATTTTGGTTTGTAGATGGAGATGAAATGATGAAGTAAAACAACAATAACATTATAATATAACATTGTAACATCCTTAAAAAGTTCATTTCAAAATGTGGAATAGTTTTAGGCTACAGTCTAGGCATCAAAAATTAAAAAGAAAGACCTTTACACAAAGGCTCTTACTGCGTACTTTGGTATTAAACAGTCATTACATATATATGCCTATATATATATATATATATATATATATATATATATATATATATATATATATATACAGTAGGTAGACATCCAAAATGGGTAATACTGCCGCAGGGCCGCGGCGTTAACTGCAAGTCAGTCGCGTGTTAAAATCATTCGCGAAACTACCGCCAGGTGGCGCAAAGGGACGGATTGCGAAATGAATGTAATTGTAAAATGAAAGGAAGACGTAAAACAGCAATAACATTATAATCAGAGCCCCCCCCCCCATCCGCCACACCCCACCCCCCACCCCCCACCAGATATCTTGCGATAGACTTATTTTTAGTAAATTTCGAACTGCATCTGGCAGTGGCGGATCCTGGCATGTGTAGCTGCCAAGGGTCGCTTTCTTCTCCTCTTTATACTTAATTTTAGGCGGTTTCTATAGCGTGATATTTGACAGATATCGAGAGCGCATAATGTTACGTGATCCATGTAATGCGCAAGCACGAATCTCCACTCACAGGTGGATTTCCTTCACTCACACAAAACTGGATGTGTGCTTTTAAATATACATTGTTCTTTTTATGAATTGGCTCTGCTTTTGCTCAGAGATTACGTGTATGCTCAAATGTTCTTGCATCACTGAAGACTAGAAGCGCTTTTTTTCTAATTCAGATGAGTAGGCTTATCTCATTAAATGGAAGCAAGCTGATTATAGTCAGCCTTCTTTAGTTATTTATTTTATTAATAGCCTACTTATTTTAGTTAGGTGCTTAACTCATAAATATGCATTTATTCAATTGTTTTATTAAGTGCATTTGTATTTTGTTGTTTTGTATATAGTTTTGCAATAAAAGCGTATTAACCAGGTTCCAGAAATAATCACTGAGGGTGCTTCTAAAATTAGTGAGGGTGCTCTAGTCTTAATGCCCATTTTCACATCCCGTCTATTGCTTTGGTCATCATTGTGTAGATCACTGCTACTTCGAGAGTGAATCCAACATAAAATATGCAGATGTCATTCCCGAAACTTTGCAACGTGTGTGTGGCTGAAAAACAAAGTTCTACATTTTAAATGGATTATAGACTAGAAAGCTTGCAAAGAGTGCTCTTTACCACTAAAAAAGTTTTTAGTGGTAAAAAGCCACCCTCTTTTGAGCCAGTGCCCCAGACTGGCCACCCCATTTAAAATGCTCCAGACACGCCCCTGATTATAATATACATTATAACATCATTAAAAGCCATTCAAAAATAGGATAGTCTTAGGCTACAGTCTACTCATCAAACATTTAAAGAAAGACCTTATATACGGATTAAAAGTTTTATATTAGTAAATGTTTTGTATTTTGTATTAGTAAATGTTACATTTACGTTATAATTAGTAAATGTTTTAATTTCGGTTCATTCTTGGTTAAAAAAATAATAATAATCTTCAGGTTGCATTTGCAGAGCGAAATTACAACGGTCCAGCATTTACAAATAATTCTTATTCACTCTGTTATTATTCTTGATTATTCAAACTGCTAACACTTTGCATTTTTTAATTATGCCTTTACTGTGTGACCAAAAATTGTGAATTGTTACTTTGATCGCGCTGGTGCCTCACGCGCACATATCTGGAAACAGCAGTAGTTCACCGAGCCATGCGGCGCCAGCAGCAGTCCACTTTGGCATATTTTTACTCATTATGATTTTTTTTTTTCGTCGATACTGAAACACGTGTGAAATCCAAAGCCTATTTTACCTAATGAATAAGAGTTTAGCTTCAAATGGGCAACATGTTTGGATTTGTCCCGAATGAGAGAGATAAGCCCAACCTTATGTATCGCTTTAAATTACTTTAAATTATTATTTTTGTTTTGTTTATAAGCCTCTATTATTATATACTGCAATTATATTTATCCATTAGAATTATATATTTGCAATTCTTGTTCTGTTCTGATAAATTTGCTAAATTTAAAAGATTTGTTGTAAAGTGAAGGGAACTAAAAATATCCTGTTGGTACATTAGCCTATAGCATTATTAGGCCTGCCGTTATTATTTCTGAATGTAATAAAATACAACTCTCACAAATTTAATTTATTTTTTAAGGTGTTTAAAAAAAATGCAGCAAACGAAAATAGGCGATTAATCAGTTAAAATGTGTTATTGTGGGTTAACAAATTTACATTATATACTTGGGAACAGAGTATGGGCCTAATCTAAGCTATGTTGTTAACTATTTACAAGTTTCGTGTAGCTATAATTTTATCCAGCTTTATTTTTCCATTGCATCTGAAAATGACTTTGTGCATCACATTCATTCCACGCGCTCAATCTGCCTCCCGTGATGCTCAGCTGTGGACAATTTCAAAATGTTTGATATAAAGGTTGCTGTCACATATTATATACAGGAATTGTTCATTAAAAAAAAAAAAGTCAAAATATATTGTTAGTTTTATGCTAAGATGCAATCAAGGTCTTCAGATACTATAAAAGATAAGTTAATTTTGACTATTTAACATGCACTGTGACATTTTACCGTTTCAACTTATAAACTCCTTGAGATTTTAAAGTCAGTTTAATAGTACTTAAATTCAAGTTGAATATGGTATTTTTAAAAAAAGGTTTTAATTGCTTAAATTATTTCTATGAATTAATATATCATGACTTTTTCATCATATAATTTTTTACGAGCTGTATTTGTTTTCCATTTCGGAAACCAAGCACACACTTTTTTTTTTCTTTTTTAAAACAATTAATCGCTCACATAGCTCTAACAAGGTTTTATTTTATTTTTATTTTATTTTTTTGAGGAACGTGTCACTGTCAGGGGAGTCACATCATCATTAGAGTTGCAAATTAACTTCATAAATGGAAAATAAGGACTAAAAGAGGTTCTTTATTTTATTCTTTATTTATAATGTTTATTCTTGAAGAAAATAAGTATTTACTCGTTAAGAAAATAAGGGACGATCCAAATATTTGTAATGTACAATAATATAGGCCTATGTCTGTCCATTGGATTTTAAAGCATAACAACTTAAGGTCTATGAAACATTTCTATGATGCATTTTTTTAAACAATGGCACTTAAAGTTTTCAACTAAAATATTATTTCAACCACATAGCCTGTGAATAAATAAAATGCATACTTTTCAATGAAAGAAGAAGAGTGTAGGTTGCTTCTGGTGTTTGGATTTGTACTTCAATATAATGAGCTCCAAGTTTAAGAATAGCCTACAGTGGTTTTTTTTTATTTTTTTTTTTATTATTACTCTATTTAACAGCATTAGCTCAATGAAATACATCTTCCTTCAGGTAGACTGATTGTTTTCCCGCCTTGCTAAATGTTGGGCTCATGATCAATGAGTTGTATTCGCTCAAACTGATTTGGTAAAATCAAACCGCTGACTGTGAAGCTGGGTCAGTGAGCGCGAGACGCTCGATGTGAAGCGGGAGCAGCTGACGGAGGATTCCGCTTGGTCTTAAAGCCTTCCTCAAACGTCTACGTTCACAAACGTCTACGATTTTCTCAAAAATAATGATTAATTATCAATTGATAATTTGTTATTATTATGGTCTTGTGAAAATAATAATATGGGCTGCGGGAAAATAATGAATAAATAGAGTAGGGCTGATGTGAGTGCAGGCATGTTTCAACCCAGTAACATGACAACACACAGTTCCTCACGGCCAAAAAACAGATCGAATTCAGTTCATCTGGAGGGGGTTGGGGGTTTTGGGGTAGTTCTGTATAGCTTGTGGGGGTCGAGATAAAGGTGTGAATCTCTTGGTCTTTCATATGCACGGTGTCTTATGAGGGTTTCATACTTGCAGAACAGGTTTTTAGGAAATATTGGTTTTAAAACAACTTTAAAGAAAGGTTTGATCCACTTCAAATGTTGAATACTGTATAGCGCAATAAAGTTTATTAGTTATTATAACTTAATTTCAGAGGTAGTTGCCTTAACTAAAAAAAAATAAAAAAAAATAAAAACCTGTTGCATCAGGGCTGGGCGATGGCCTAAAAAAAATCCCCGATTTTTTTTGTTCACAAAAAATCCGATTTACGATTTAAATCGATTTTGTTTTGCCTCCCTATTTAAAATCAATATTCAAATGACAAATAAATTGTTCAAAACAAGTTTTAATATAATTCTTTATCATTTACCAGTCAAATTTATAACTGAGTCAAAATGATTAAAAAAAGCAATAATGTTATTACCTTAATGCTGGAAAGACCTATATTTTATTTATTAATTTATTTTTTTTAATACTAGCCCATCATGCATCTAACCATCCACTCGGCGTTTAGAGCTGTTCAGATTAAAACTGGCAGCTCCAGTGAGTCAGTGTCATGGACGGAGGACAGAGCAAGTGTAACTATATTTTCTAGTCTATATTTTCATCTCGTTATGCCGCTGGTTTAGGTTATGTATTTATTTTTATTTCTTATATCAATTATTTGTAAATATAGCAGACACTGTCTAACTGTGTCTACACTGGACGGTCTTGTTCATTTCTAGGGCGAAACATCTCTCACTCGGCAGCAGAGTATGTGAGAGTGGAGCGGCAACAATTTCCCTCTGTGCTCCGAGCATTTAATAATCACTCCACTCCGCGCTCACTATTCACTGCTCCGCACTCACTCCGTGGATAAAGCTGAAATGTTATGTTCATAACGTAGCCTATAAAAATAAAATAATAAATAAATAAAATAACAGGAGAGTTTCAAAGGGGATTAGGCTATTGTGTGCAAACTTTTTTTTACTACCAAATGCCAAACTAATAACATTGTCAGCATTAAAAGGTATAATTGCTGCATTCTGCTGTGCAAATTTTGTTTGTGATGAAAATTACACAAAGGCTCTGATGAAATTTTCGTCAGTTATTTTATGATCGATGCATTTCTTACAGATTTCAGAATCAGTTACAGACGAAGCAGCACTGTAAAATTAAATTTGTTTGAATGCATTATTGCGACAGCGATTACGTGTGAATGTGCTGTATCTGTTTAAATCATGCTAAATATGCAGTTATATTACGGGCCGTTGGCATGAATTGTACTCGTGATGGAGCGGTGCTGGAGCGAGTGAAAACCACGACGATTATGCTTTTATATTATGGGTCGTTGTAATGAATTTTAGTTGTTATTGTGCTCGGCTGCGTGTCCCAAACGTGCGGGGGAGGGTTGAGCCCAGTCAGAACTACGAGCCCTGAGTCGAGCGTCGGCCATTTTATTTTGTTGCGCCCATACAATATTTTTTAGCGTGTGAAATATAAATTTTAACAGAATGTAGCCTATTGATGAACAATATATTGAAGTTTCTCTAAATCCCAAACAGAGTCCAGACATCAGTAAAGTATCCGTTTATGAACATGTTTTATAGGCTTTTTTTTACAGACGTGACAAAAAAACACAAGAGTTTTTTATATATTTTGTAGACCTTATGTGATTTAAAATGCACAAACCAGAAGCACAATATCTGCAGAGAAGGGCTGGCCATTCTCAAAACATAAAATATCAATTTTATTTCAATTTTCGTTTTTGTGTTTCAGAGGAAAAATCAATGTTAAGACATCTCTCCATTACAGACCGTTCTGAAAGAAGAATTTGTGCAAACGCGTATTAAATGCTTTAAAAATTTTAACAGAGATATCTAGAGGGTATTTAATAGATCTGCCTCCCACGTAAGATTTTTCTAGTTACTAGTCGTTCATTTGTCATTATTCAGCTAATCGCAGGTTTATATTAAATTTACATCTATAATCCATAATGAGCCTTAATATATTCAGCGCTCAAGCACATGCATTAAGTTTGCCACAAAGCACAGGCAGAAGTAGCCCAATAATTGTGAAAAAGGAGACATTTTAATTATTTATTAATAAACAAATGATTTCTTGTCAGCTGCAAGATGAAATTCACAGTGCTGACTCTCTCCACATGGACGCGCCTTTAGAGAGAAATGCACCTTCACAGATTACATAATGCTTTTGTTTTGAACTGATTCATTTAAAAGACATTTCAAGCTTTCTGTAGATATATTTCTCATGTATGCGAGACACCACAATTTTCAGTTTTTTCATTATCAGGAAAAAAAATCACGTGACCGAGAGGGCGCCTCCCTGTCATGCACGCATAATAATTTTTCGCACAAACACTTGAATATTAATAATAATTCACATTTTGCATATGCATTACAAAGCAAATATTTTTAAAATATGTAGACAAATAAAGATAAATGCTGCATGTGCACTCAGCAACATGCACGACGAGCAAATCTTGCACTGATATTTTACGGAATATTATACAAACCTGCATTTGAATGCGGCTACAATGTATTTATTTATTTATTTATTTATTATTATTATTATTATTATTATTTTTACTTAAATTACATGAAAGCAAGTGAAGACTGAAGTTGTCCATTAATGAAGCTCTTTTTTACATCGTGTGTATTTCGAGAACTTGAGTTTAATCATGAGGACGTTTTTATTAATCAGTCCATTCTTTAGAGTTTCAATGATTTAGTTAAATTGTGCAGGTATAATTTATTCGTTTCTTGTTTTAATTAGGCCTAAATAATGGGAGCGAAATTATTCAGTGCCTCACGTTTTACTAAAATAAAGAAAATAATTTATAAAACAGCAAGCCTAGCTCACTATGCTACCACTTTTAATGCTCCAATGCAAAGTAAACCACAATTTCTTTTGAATAATATAACACATAATACATATTATATAAATAATACTGCACACTATTTAAATGTGTCAAATCTAAAATCTGGTGTAGAGAAAATATAAGCACAGGCTCATAGGCTTGATATCTATCCTGCTTGAATTCGTTCTAAGAAACGCACATATCTTCATAAGGACTAAACTTTTATCTGTGAATATTAAATATGTTTTCTTTCATTTTCCCCGACTGCAGTCAAATATAACACATTGGTGAGGCAAAGCTGACGTCTATTTGCGAAAATGTGCTTTGATGCGCTTGTTTGAAAACTTGTGATTAAAGCGCCACTCAGCGGTCAAAAGCTGCAAATGCACTTTGCCGACGACGCGGCGGCGGTACAAGCGGCGGTAGAACGAACGTTTTGGATGGCCACCTACTGTATATATACTACTCTTTTTTACATCGTGTGTATTTCGAGAACTTGAGTTTAATCATGAGGACGTTTTATTAAACAATCCATTCTTTAGAGTTTCAATGATTTAGTTAAATTGTGCAGGTTTAATTTATTCGTTTCTTGTTTTAATTAGGCCTAAATAATGGGAGCGAAATTATACAGTGCCTCGTGTTTTACTAAAATAAAGGAAATAATTAATAAAACACGCAACAATTTCTTAATCAGTGTACAGACAGATATCTTTTTCCCCAAGTAGTTATCTGTCAAAATAAAGGACAGGTAATGAATAACAAAGTATGTGCATGACAAAAATGCATGCTGTTTTATTAAAGGAATTTTAAAATATCACATCAGTGAGGCAAAGCTGACAGCTATTTGCAAAAATGTGCTTTGATATGTTTGTTTGATAACTTGTGGTTAAAGCGTCACTCAGCCGTCAAAAGCTGCAAATGCACTTTGCAGACGCAGCAGAGGCGGCACTCATGTCAGTAAAAAGCATGTTCTGGTTGGCCACCTACTGTACTTCCTTTTTCCGTTTTCAACAGCAAAACTGAATTCTTGAAGTCTCAATGCCCATCAAATCAAGCGTGTACTAGGCTTTTGAGTTCTAAAAACCTAGACAAGGAAGGATTGATCAGTGACAACTGTAAAGTGTCTCCCTTCCAAATAGTACCTCCATTTCTCAATGGCCCAAACGACGGCAAAACACTCTTTTTCAGTCAGGGAGTAGTTCCTCTCAGCTTTATTTAAACTACGACTGGCAAAAGCCAGGAGGACTTCTTTTCCAAATCCCACTCATTGTACAAGTACTATCCCCAACCCAACATCACTAGCGTTCATATATACAGTGAAAGGAAGATTTAAATTTGGATGTCCCAAGATGGGTGGAGATACAAGATGTTTCTTCAGGGCTTCAAAAGATGCTTGGCACGTTTCACTCCACACAAACTTACTACTTTTCCATTTTAGGGCATTTAGGGGCTCTGTAAGCAGTGAAAAGTTGGGCATTAAACAGTGATACCACGCTGTCATTCCAAGGAATCTTTGGAATTATTTCAAAGATTTGGGTGTACGAAATTCCTGTACTGCCTTTATTTTTTCAGGATCAGCCTCCACTCCTTCTTGTGAAACTACATGTCTAAGAAATTTTAAGGAGGTACCAAAAAAAAGGACTCTTTTGCATGTTAACAGTAAGATTTGCGCCTCGAAGCTTGGTCAAGACAGATTGCACATCTTGAAAATGCCATTCAATGGTTGGGGAATAGATAATAATGCCATCCAGGTACACAAAACAGATTGTAACACGAAGTTCTCCCAGAACTCGTTCCATCAACCTTTGAAAGGTTGCAGGAGCATTCTTAAGTCCAAACGGCATAACATTAAACTGAAATAGTCCTAGTGGACTAACAAAGGCAGTTTTGTCTTTGCTTTCTTCATCTATAAGGACCTGGCAGTCCAAAGTAAAAAAAAACGCTGCTCCAGCTAATGATTCCAGGATTTCTTGAACAGTCGGTAATGGATAAGCATCTGTTTGAGAGACCGAGTTTAATTTCCGATAATCAACACTAGGGCTGTAGTACTCGAGTCTGGTCTCGGACTCGAGACATTTTTCTATTGTCTCGGACTTGTCTCGGACTCGTTGGTGTTTGCACTCGGACTTGTCTCGGACTTGGTCATTGGACTCACCAAATGTTCTCGTTGGTCTTGTCCGAGTCCAGCAAAAAAAAAAAAAATTCTCCTTCAAAACAAAACCACATTTGCATGTCGCGAAAATGTGAAAACGTGTGGAAAACGCTAGGTGCGCTGCTTTCTATTTTTTTCCAAAGCACTCTGTAGCCTGCGCTCTATGCTTGCGCTCCAGTGGCGTCTGCTGTTGCTAAGCAACCATGACCTGCTTTCCATGAAGACGCAGAAGTTTCAGCAAAAAATAAATGGATTTCCAGCACTAAAAATCACTTGCAGTAGCTCTGCTAATAAATTAATTTAAAAAATGGCTATCCTTGTACAGCTATGATCAGCTGTTTCTCCATCTTGGCTTAGCTTTCAGTTTTGTTACGGGAAAGGATGTGCATGACCAGCGGCGCACTTGCTGTGTCCTGAAAGGTTTAGATGTTTCTAATTTCATTTTCTACCTGTTAGATTGTGTTTTATTTATGTCTACACCTAGGTAGCCTTAAACTTACCCTTTACAATAATGAAATACTATTTAATGTTGTACAGTATAGGGGTTGCAAGACTACTGATTTCTACTAGTTACTCGACTACTCGTGGTTGATTCTATTGTAAATGAAAACACATTAAATAGTTTTTTTTTTTTAATCAATAAACGCTTATTAATTTATAGCCTTATGCAACAATTACATATGTAAATTTACAAAACTTTATAATTATGACATTACATATTTAAATTTTCATGTAACAGCCAGTATTTGTATCTGTAACTATCACAAAAGTTTTCATATCTGCATTTGGATACAACATCGTACAGTTACTTGATAAGACCGTTATGACTTTTTATCTTTTGTTTCATAGTTATCACTGAACAAGTATGTCATGTTAAAGTAAAATAATTATTAATTTCTAAAATAATATTTATCATGCAAGCAGAGAGATGTCATGACAAACGTTTAGTGATCATTTGAACACGACTGAATCCATTCAATGCTCTCATTTTCATTACGCAGAACTCTTTAAGCGAGACTTAATGTTTAGTGAACTTCACTAAACAAATGTGCATGTGCCATGCAAACCAGCAAAAGATAAAGATGCAAACATGTAGGACAAGTAGAAAATGTATCCGTATCTACGCTGATTATTAGCCTACTCTTGAGAGAGGACTGGTTTGGTTTTTGAGAGCGCGCTGTGCTTATTCCATTCATTCATTTCATATCGTAGCCTAAGGTTTAAATCATTGCCTTTTAAATATATACAAAAAATATAACGTGTATGATGTATTATTATAGGTGAAATTACTCTTGCAAAGCTCTGATTTCTGAGAGATTCAGGGAGAGGCAACAGCAATGTGGTGTTTGATTTGCGCTCTTTTCACTCATAAAGTTTACATTCATTTACTTAACACTCGTGACTTTAGAGGTCTGTGTATAATATTGTGCTTATCCCCTGGCTCAACTGTTATGTAGCAAACATTGTACTGTCCCAGCTTCAGCCGAATATTCAGGCAGAATTATTCCTTGTCCGTTATTCGTTTTTGAAGCCATTATCCGTGCCATTCCGAATAAGGTATTCGGCTTCAGGCACACCCCTAATTATTACATTACATATTTTATTTTTACATGCAACATAGATAAGGTCATAGAAATTAACAGCTCCACGCAATACTGTAATCCTAAAATTCACTTACTTGCGAACTCTTTGTATGCATTATGGTTAATACATGCTCGAGTAGTCGATTGTTTACGACAGCGCTCGACTAGTCTATGCAAGCCCTAGTACAGTATGACAAAAATTTCGCTGTATTTATGTGCGCATGCCCAGTAGAGCCAAACGTATACCTTCTAGCCTTAACTGCGCGCATTTGTCATATCCCGAGCTCTGCATGTGTGTGTGCTGCGCCAAGGCATCAGTCATTTTAATTTTTGACCACAAACATAATGTCAACAACAGCAGCATTATAAAGTAAATAAAATGTAAATAAAAGTATATAAAAATAACTTGACCCTACAGCTCCAAACTCGGTCCTAGAGGGCCAGTGTCCTTTAGAGTTTAGCTCCAACCCTAATTAAACACACTTGAACCAGCTAATCAAGCTTTACTAGACACACTAGAAACTTACAGATAGGTGTGTTAAGGCCAGTTGGAGCTAAACTCTGCAGGGCATTGGCCCTCCAGGATCTAGTCTGGAGACCCCTGTCCTACAGAGTTGTTACTTTACACATGCTTTTTGATCATTACATATAAACAATAATGTAAAATTATTTTCTTAGAATAGGAAATATGCTGTCTCTTGCATCACATACATTAGTTAAGTATGTGTTCTTGAAGAGGATCCTTTTTTTCTCTCATCTGGACTCGGTCTTGACTTGGGCTCAAAACTTTTGGACTTGGACTTGACTTGGACTTGAACCTCTTTGGACTCGTTCTTGACTCGGTCTCGACTAATCCTGGCCTTGAACTTGACTTGGACTCGACAAAGCTGGACTTGACTACAGCTCTAATCAGTCCTCCTGTTTTTACAGGTATCATAACCACAGGAGCAGCCCATGCTGAAGATGAGGGTTCAATTATTTTATTCTCCAACATCACACTTATATGTTCTTTCATGATACTCAGTTTAGAAGGGGAAACACGATAAGACTTTTGCTTAATAGGCATTTCTTGTGTCAAAAAAAGTCTTATGAGTAAGCACAATTGTATGGTGCAAACATCAGCATTTGCGTCTGTTTGTGCAAGAAGATCCTGTTTTTCACACTCTGTTAAATTAACATCATGTATCATGGATGATGGGGACAGAAGACTTAGTTTTTTCCACAGATTATCATTTAACAAGGTATATGGACCCAGTGTCAATGAAAGCACCACATTTCCATTTACCAATGGATATTTCCGCAAAAACACCTGTGAAAAGATGCTGTGATGCTGTCTCCCACCACGACCAGACAAAACCAATAAAACCCATTACAAATGAGGCATTTGTTGCATCCAGTGGGGACATAATTACTGATTATAATGACTTATACTGCGTTTTTACGTGTTGCGTTGCATATTGCGTGTCTGCCATGTCTGCATTTGTGATCGGAGAAACGACAAACAAGCACTACTCTACACTGCTTAAAATTTGCGTTTGAATCATCAGTGGCAAATTCTTTAAATATAAAAATTTTACTTACAGACTGTGAGTCTGAAGTGCCAGACTGACCTTGCACAGTTGGAACTACCCCACTTTATAGAACAGCCTTTGAGCACAGACCCATTGTAGGCTACTCTGCAGGTTCAGGAAACAGTCCACCATAAAATGTGTCACACAGCGTCACACACTTCGGGCGTGAGTGAGGAACGGCCGGTGGACTTGAGAATGCCGTGACCGGCAGGCTTGTGGCAACCACATGTGATGACCTATGGCTGGACTCCACTTCGTCCACAGTGAAAGCCAATCTGGCGATCCACAGCACAAAGTTGATGTATTTCCTCAGCGACCAGCATGGGTCAGCTCTAGGCGTGATGAAGTGGATACCGTCCTCTTTTGGAAGGCCAAACAAAGTAGTTTCGCTTCCACAATGAAACACGCAGCGTCTCAACAAAATGGCGCCAGCGGCAACAGCGATAATTAAAATTACGCCTTCTTTCTTTGAGTAACCATTTGGGTGGCGTTATGCAGATCTTCCCACACAGTGACATAGACATTTGAGGACATGTTTAAATGAGGCGTTTAAGGAGGGCATGAACAAGTCTTAACTTTTATAAAGAATATCTCTTTGGATTTGAGACTTTGTCTTTGCAACTTTACAGATCTTCTCCAAAGAGAAAGGAAAAATTTCAATTGCATCATATGACCCCTTTAAGGCACACATGATCCAATTTGACCGTTACACTTTCTATTGGAGTAAGTAATACAGACCCTCTCATCTCCCAATAGTAAGACAATCTGTGGCTGTAGCTAGAAGGGATCCCGCTCTGACCGGAACCTTACAATGAAGTTGTAGTTCACTGACAAGCTACACAAAACTGCTTTCATAATGGCAGACCGATTTAATAATGTGATTATGAAACCGTTCTGCGATGAAAGCAGTTTGCCTAGCTTGTCAATGAACTACGGCTCTGCTTAGTAAATGCTGCTCCATCTGAACCTGCATCTGTATGCCATGGAGTCTTTACGCGGCAAGTTTGATTAGTTTATAACATGCATTCGAAAAGGCAACATGCGTCAAACATCTTTCCACAAACATGAGAAGCATTTATGAACCTCTTATCCCAAAAAATACCACATTTAATAACCTGTTTTTATTCCAAACTCACTTAGCATTACATTATAAATGTACTTTATTATAATAAAAATTATAATAAGAACTCCGATAAACCATATATTGCCATAGTCCAGTGTTTATTAGTCACCCTGAATGAATGAAAACTGTTCAATCTTCTGTTTCCTGGAACGACGTGCATTACCTTTCTTCTGCGGGACAAATTTGGAGTTTCAGCATGATAGCGCCCTCTGGCCTTCGGATTGAGATTTACTGCTGATCACAGAACCGTTCTTCACTGAATGACATGAATGACAATCACAGCTTTTGCCTAATCACAATTGCTATTTAATTTTGATTAATCGTGCCCTCGGTGAATATTTATGCTACAGTCATGTGTATATATTTATATATATATATATATATATATATATTTTTTTTTTTTTTTACAGAATAGGGAGACTTGTAAGCATTGGTTTCCTCTATGGATTCTTAAATTCTGATTAATACTCAGAGAAATGTATGGATACCATGTTTTAAGATAGAACATGTTGGGGCAGTTTCCCGAACAGGGCTTAAGACTAGTGCTAGATTAAAATAAAGTAGTGCTTTTTTTTTGTTAGGAATGTTTGTAAAAACTACTTAAATGCCCTTGTTCAACAAAGGCCTAGTCCTGGCTTAATCTAATCCCCATCCGGGAAACCGCCCCGTTGTGTTCAGACTATAATGAGAGAAATTGTTTTACCAAAAATGGTTTATATCTGCAGGTTATGGAAATATTGCTCCCAAAACACCTTCAGGGAGGGTTTTCTGTATCTTTTATGGTCTTTCTGGAGTGCCGCTGTGTTTCACATGGATCAGTGAACTTGGAAAGTTTTTTGGTGGAAGAGCTAAACACCTTGGGCAATACCTTACTAAGAAAGGGGGAACATTGTTGAGGAATAATCACAAACAACCATTATATTTGAAATCTGATTATCACTTTAATAACAGCTATGAATCTTCTAACTGCATTTTTCTTTTATAAGGTTGTTAATTGTGTGTGTGTGTGTGTGTGTGTGTGTGTGTGTGTGTGTGTGTGTGTGTGTGTGTGTGTGTGTGTGTGTGTGTTTGTCTTGTTTTTGTGTGTGTGTGTGTGTTTCACCTGCAGAGCTGTCTTTTTTTTTTTGTGGTTTGTTGGTGCATTTAGTGATTCCTCCATTTATTTTCATGTCTCAAGAGGGCTGGACCTATATTGAGGGCTTGTATTTTTCTTTTGTCACTTTGACAACTATTGGATTTGGTGATCTTTTAGCAGGTGGGTGGCTGAGATGTTAAAACTGCTTATTATGATAAATCCCCTGAGAAAATGTTTCTAGACACTTATGTTAATTTGCCAAAATACTTATCTACTACTGAAGCTTATTATGGCAGGCAAGACATCACTGTTGTTATCTTACATGCTTATTTATTTTCTTGCGAAGCATCATCTATTATTATTGAATACAATAATAATTATTAAATTATCTCTCATTTATTATTATAATTATTATTATTACATAATAAATTTTACTTAAAAAAATTTATTATTATTATTTTAACAACATGCAACATATTTGTAGCAATGGGCTACAAATGTGTTTTTTACGTCCTTTTTTTACGTCCTTTAACCAACATAGCTTCCCCTCACTCTTGTAAAAGCATTCTATTTCAAATCAAATCTAAGCATAAACGTTTCCTCTACCACAACAGAGAGAACAGTACATGGTTGGGATGGCTGGGGTCCTTCCTTATCTTCCTGCCCTTGGTCCAGTGTTTTATATATACATACATATATATATATATATATATATATATATATATATATATATATATATATATATATATATATATATATATATATATATATAACATACAAACTCAATATACCTCCCAACCCTATCTCAGCTGATCACATCACTCTCTGGAGAGTTTGTCTGTCTTGTTTTGTGCTGTTCCCAAACGAGGCTATAATGTTTCTCATCAGGATGCTCTTAGTGGTGCAAGTTTAAAAGCTCCTGAGCACCTCAGAGGGTGGTTTAAAAATACTTTTAGCACCTGAAGTGGAACAGACGCTCACAGGCCTTCTTCGCAAGGGTGTTGATGTTACAGGACTATGACAGGTCATTATCATAATGTGCTAAACATGTTAGCAACAATGTTAAATTATTATATATGCCTACCTAGCTAGCTGCCTGATTTTCTTACTGCATTTATATAACCATCAAACTTTTTTTCAAAAAGATTTGTCAAGCCACCAACCAAGTTTGTCCTGTCAAGCTTTACTTCTCTAAGATATACACAAACAGTCATATTAAATTCAACAATGGTCTAGTCACTTTTAGGAAATTCAGTGTCCCCGTAGGCATATAGGCATATTAGAGTTGATCATAAATGTATAAATTGTACATTTTTGACAGATTTTGACATAACTTTGCTAACTATTTTTACTGTCTGTTTTGTTTAGGTGTTGACCCCAATGCTGACTACCCTACTCTGTATCGGTACTTTGTAGAGGTGTGGATTTATCTTGGTCTGGCATGGCTGTCTTTGTTTTTCAACTGGAAGGTGCGCATGGTTGTGGAGGCTCACAAAGCTCTTAAGAAACGCCGTAAAAGGCGCAAACTTTCTCTGGATGAGTAGCGCATCAAGACAAGTCACAAGACCCTACATCTGCCACAAACTCCCAATGATGTCAACATCTTTAGCTTCCTGTCCAAGAAAAAAGAAGATTACAATGACTTAATCAAGCAGATAGGTGTTGAGAAGGAAGAAGATCAATGTGTCAGCTTCATCACTGGAAGCAAGAATAAAGCACCAAACCGCTCAAAGAGCTGCAGTGATAGTCTTTCCATTAATGGAAATTCCATTCTCAGTCTAGACCGCTCACCTCGACAGAAACGCTGCTATAGCTTCAGTGATAGAGTTAATGTACCTCTCTCTAAATCCAAGAGTTATCTACTACAGGAGGAATGTCTTCTCATGAATGAAATGCATGGGGAAGGAGAAACAGACACTGACCTAGAATGTATAAGAATGTATGAGAATCAGTTGGACAAGGAGGCAGGAGAGAAACACAAAGGTCTAGAACATGAAGGATGCAGCGATGGCCGAATTACATGGGATTCCAAAAGTTACCAGACCCTCATGTTTGCCAATGCCAACATTACCTTTATTGATGAAGAGAATTTGCTAAACAATAACCTGGAGAATGATTATAATGACTTTATGCCTAAGTTCTCAACTGCTGATGAGATTGATTTCAAAGAGGAACAGGGCTCGGAATCTGAGACCTCCGTATTCAACACAGATGGGTCGGATCATGGCCACTCCAGATATTCTAAAGAGGACAACACTGACATTTGATTCTGTCTCCTTTCTTAAACCTCAGTAATGTTTTTGTTTCATGAAAAACCCGAAATGATGGTGAAAACTATAGAAACATAAGGTTTTACACACAACCCTTTTCCCATTCACTCCTTTCAAAAGCAATTTTGATTACATTTTTTTTTTTTTTTTTTTTTTTGCAAGTGATACAACAGATGTGTCTAAACTGCAGGGTTTAAGATTCACTATGAACTGGATCATTAACAATGCATGTTCACTGCATGTTTTTTTCCCACCATATTGTTTTTTTTTTTTTTTTTTTTTTTTTTTCATTTTGTCAAAGCTTAATCCTTATTGGATGTTAAACATATTTTTATTGTCTTCCATTTTAGCCCAAGGTATTTCTTTGGGTAACCATGTTGACTTGTTAGATTTTTACCTTTATTTTAAATGTTATGTCATGATTTGACTTTTTAATCTTGTGATTTTTATTCCAAGTCTCTTTTTTTGATACAGGCATTGTTTTAATGTCCCTAAAATGTGTTGTTAACTCATTTCCAAATATAATTTCAATATATATGATCTTCTGAACTGTCAATACGATGATCCACACTGAAAAACTCTATGGGCTTGACATAAAACCAACATGAAAATCCAAGTTGTGGTTCCCTTCACTGAGCTTTAGCAGTGTGCTTTCCCTTACGAAAAAGAAGTTTATTCAAGTGTGCTATTAGTATACTTCTTTTAAACTAAAAATAGGAAAGTATGCTTTTAGTTTACTTTTTATGTACTTAGAAATGGGCTTTATGTACTTCTCAGAAATATACTTAAAATGACATTTAAGTATACTTGACTTATACTTACAAAAAGTCTAAATATACTTGAACTTTACTTAAGTATACTTAATAAAATAAACTTGAAGTATACTACTTTTTGGTAAGGGTTCTCACATGGTCTTCTTGCGTCATGCTACTGAATGCCTTTTGTGTATAGAGAGTTGCATCCTGAGTCAGTTTCCTGTTGCAGATGTAATTGTATTTTATAAAAGTGCCTTCTTTTATTAATCTTTTGGATTTCTTTCTTTCTTTTTTCTTTATTTCTTTTTAAATGAAAGTTGATTGAACTTACAAACGCATTCTAATGCTATTGAATGTCTTTTAATATCCATTGGTTTGTGCATCACACAAATACATTTTCCACCAATTTACCTTTCTTCTAATGAGCTTTAGTGTTGCCTTTTGTTCAATCATTCACCAGTGTACTCTTCACCAAGCATTATACTCCTTGTTGTGAGCCTGTGTTGTTGATCTGTGCTACAATTGGTTGAATGTTACATTTCTGTTGAACTTTTGGTGTGTCAGTCTCAGTTGTGTACATAGAGGGTTTTCATGAGCTCAAACTTTGAGCAAAATAGAGGCTCACCCCCATTTTCCTGATTATGCTTTTTCAGAGATCTCTTTAACTCTCTTGAGAAAACAGTGTGTTTCTTAGGTAAACATGGGAAAATGGACTGTTAGCAGCTGCCACTGTTAACCTTCCTTGTATTCTCTTGTAGCCTCTATTTAATTAGCTATGAGCTAAATTTCATAAATGATTAAGACCAGAACTTGCATTACTGGGCAAGGTTAAGTAATCTTATAGGTTAACCTGTCAAGTCATGGTTTTGTGTTTTGTTTACGTTGCAAACTTTCATCCCATTCTTTCATAAAGAAAGCACAAACATTTTATCTAATGATGTGAAGGGTAGAGTGGTTTTGATAGTTTTTCACATTGTGTTTTGATTTTGAATTTCCTGTACTTTGTCATGCTGTATTTCCATATGTATTTTAATTATTTTCTATTAGTGCTGTTTTACTCTATTCCAATAAAGATTTTCAATTTGAAATAAACAGTTAGGATTCCTGTCTTTTTCTCTCTCATCTTTGAGCAGTGGTTTCAGAAAGATACTTGGCCTTTTTCAAAGGAAAATGTCTTCTGAAGCAATTGTGAAATAATAGACATAGCTTATATTGTCAAAATGGTAGTTTTGTACTTGAGTTTAGATTATACTATGTAAATTATATAAACCTGTTTGTTTTGTAAAACTGCAATATATTAATTTTAAAGTATTAAAGTCTCATAAAGTCAAATGTTGTCACATTTCAGTATACCACTTAAGCAGTAACGACACTAAAACATGTCTATCTTCCATGATGAGCCATAGTATCTTACATGGGCCATTTTTAGGGGGGCTAAAAAATTTTTGCGATTAGCTCCATAAACTGTACATAAGCAGTCCCCTTTAAATTCCACATGAAAACAGTGGCAGACTTTGATCGGCTCCTCCCCGTCAGCAAGTTCTTTTTCTATCCGCAGAGGACACGGTGTGTGTTTAACGATAGATTGTTATAATATCTACAGTACATCTGTGCAGTTCTGTTCTTTGTCATAAATACAGTTAACAAAATATCATTCGGTTCCCCATCTACTGTAGCCTGTAGTAAGTTTTTTGCTGAGTTCACCCCTCAACACACCTCAGCTGTTTCCTCCAGTGAAAATGAAGCACATGAACACATACTTTATAAAACAATCATGTTGCATTTTCATTTGAAAATTTAACTTTCAGTGTAATACATTTTCCAGTGCATGTGGCAAAGAAGTTTGCATACTTGAGCTAAGGAAAGAGGGTTGCACCAGAAATGCAAACAGTAACATTTTGTGTGTGTGGGCGAGACTTGTATTTGGCTTATTCAGTTCTGTTTTACCTATCTATTCAATACAGTGGAATACTGCACTTTTTGGCATATTTGGTATAATTTTGCCTACCACCTTTATTAGTCAAACATTGTAATAATAAAGTGCTTTACTATATATATATATATATATATATATATACACACACACACACACACACACACACACACACACACCCACACACACATTATACCCTCATTGGGGCCTGAGCCCCCCTAAAATTAAAATCCTAGAATCGCCCCTGTGTTATTTTTTAATCCTAGAATCGCTCCTGGCACACAATACTCTTGAAGAATTCACTTTTTTGCTACAGTTGTTCTCTGTGTAAATTCCATTTCTAAAACACAAAGGCCACTCATTCAGACTTGATTTTGGTCATATGTGAAAATAGGGACATGTGTTTGTTTGTTTGATAACAGCATCTAAGGATTCGATTACTGCTTTCCAATGCAGAGAGTGCTAGGCTGACAGTGTCCTGAATTTTTATCTCATTACTCATGCTGAAAAAACTCAGATTAGAGCTTGTATCCCAGCAATACAGTGTGAGGCTACTAAAATTTTGTTCACATGTGCCCAGCTGAATAACATAGACTCCTTGTGACCTTATTATAAATACACTTCGAGCCCAGAGGCCAGTGATGCTTAAAATGATCAAGTCCTAGTGAGACTCCACCCTCATTAGCCTACCAATTCAAACATTATTTTCTCACTAAAAACTGAGTTAGCGATTTTGTTAACTAACACAGGTTGTAACTTTAAAAGCTGGAGATAATTGCATTGTATCATGTCAATTCCATCAGAAACATGCCAGCATTGTAATATGAGGCCATAAAACTTTTGCTGAATTGTTAATAAAGACACTCCTCAGAACTGATAAAGGTTCACAAGCAGGGTGGTAAAAATGGTTATTATTTTACATAGAATGATAAATTGTGCCTCAAGAAAACATGAAAGTACAACTAAAAGTGTTAAATTGTACTGTCAGACAAGATCTTTTCTTTTTTTTTCCTAGAGCTGTCACACACAGAAGACAAAGACAGATGTTAACATCTATAATCCATAATGAGCCTTAATATATTCTGCGCTCAAGCACATGCATTAAGTTTGCCACAAAGCACAGCTAGAAGTAGCCTAATAATTGTGGAAAATGATACATTTTAATTATTTATTAATAAACAAATGTTTTTATGTCGGCTGCAAGATAAAATTCACAGTGCTGACTCTCATCTCCACAGGATGCGCTATCAGGGGGTATTTGCTTTCGTTTTGAATTGGTTCGTTTAAAAGTAGACATTTCAAGCTTTCTGTAGATATATTTCTCATGTATGTGAGGCACCCTAATTTTAAGTTAGTTCATAATCAGAAAAAAATTCAAATGATCTCTAGGGCGCCTCCCTGTCATGCATGCGCATTAATAGTTTTCACACAAACACTTGAATATGAATAATAATAGAGCACATTTCTTTCCGGTTACAGTACGGGATCTTTATTAAAAATAATCTTCATAAGTCTACAACCGAGACAGATGCGGTTATAACCTGTAAATTGAAGGCTATTTGACGTTTTAAAATGATCTAACGGCTGATGCCACTCCAATTCGTTGATCATTAGTTGTTCTTGATTAAACAGATGCATGACTCTTATAAACTTGTTTTAATAAATCTCTTTTGCATTAAATAATAAAGATATAAAGCAGGTTAAGTAAAATATTATTGTACAAATAATTATAAAATGCTATAGACTGCGAATAAGATGGAAGTTTCACATTTTTCAAATGCATTACAAAGTAAATAATTTTTTACATAAAATTATACAAAATAAAACCAAACAAGATTTGTAATGAAGATAAAATATGTAGACAAATAAGAGTAAATCCTGCACGTCATGCAAATCTTGCACTCTGATATTTTGAGGAATATGATACACCCCTGCATTTAAATGCGGCTGCATTTAAAATTGTATGAAAATACGTCACACATTTTCCTCCACACATGGAAAAACAAAAACGCAAAGTTTAGGATGAGCCCCCAATTATGTTACGTCCAGGGGCGTGTCTAGAGCATTTTAAATGGGGTGGCCAGTCTGGGGCACTGGCTCAAAAGAGGGTGGCTTTTTACCACTAAAAACTTTTTTAGTGGTAAAGAGCACTCTTTGCAAGCTTTCTAGTCTATAATCCATTTAAAATGTAGAACTTTGTTTTTCAGGCACACACACGTTGCAAAGTTTCGGGAATGACATCTGCATATTTATGTGGGATTCACTCTCGAAGTAGCAGTGATTGACACGATGATGACCAAAGCAATAGACGGGATGTGAAAATGGGCATTAAGGCTAGAGCACCCTCACTAATTTTAGAAGCACCCTCAGTGATTATTTCTGGAACCTGGTTAATACGCTTTTATTGCAAAACTATATACAAAACAACAAAATACAAATGCACTTAATAAAACAATTGAATAAATGCATATTTATAAGTTAAGCACCTTACTAAAATAAGTAGGCTATTAATAAAATAAATAACTAAAGAAGGCTGATTATAATCAGCTTGCTTCCATTTAATGAGATAAGCCTACTCATCTGAAATAGAAAAAAAGCGCTTCTAGTCTTCAGTGATGCAAGAACATTTGAGCATACACGTAATCTCTGAGCAAAAGCAGAGCCAATTCATAAAAAGAACAATGTATATTTAAAAGCGCACATCCAGTTTTGTGTGAGTGAAGGAAATCCACCTGCGAGTGGAGATTCGTGCTCGCGCATTACATGGATCACGTAACATTATGCGCTCTCGATATCTGTCAAATATCACGCTATAGAAACCGCCTAAAATTAAGTGTAAAGACGATAAGAAAGCGGCCCTAGGCAGCTACACATGCCAGGATCCGCCACTGCCAGATGCAGTTAGAAATTTACTAAAAATAAGTCTATCGCAAGATATCTGGTGGGGGGTGGGGGGTGGGGTGTGGCGGATGGTGGGGGCACCTGGGGTGGCCAACCAAATTTCAGGGGGGGCCGGTGCCACCCCTGGCCACCACGTAGACACGCCTCTGGTTACGTCCGCAGCCATAACACACCTATCCGTACAATAGGGAATTTATTACAAAAATGATAGACATGGCAATAGGAAAATTAACCAGAGTAAAACACAACAATAGGACACACAGAACCACTGCTGAACACCCCGCCCGCCGTGCAGATTTGGCCGCTTGGACCTTTTATGCCAAACATACAGGATCCACAGGTGTCGGCAATCAGTCCCTAATAAAACAAAGACACAACATACTCACCCCCTAGAGGACAAACAGATCATAACATAAACAAACAAATCACAAATATATGAATATGTAACACAAGTAAAGAAGGCTCCTTTTAAAATCACTGAAGTGGTCAATTAATGAAGCTCTTTTTTACATCATGTGCATTTTGTTGATTATAATGAGAGAACTTGAGTTTAAACGTGAGGACATTTTATTAATCCATCCATTCTTAAGAGTTTCAAGGATTTAGCTAAATTGTGCAGGTTTAATTTATTTGTTTCTTGTTTTAGTTAGGCCTAAATAATGGGAGCAAAATTATACAGTGCCTCACGTTTTACTAAAATAAAGGAAATAATTCATAAAACACGCGACACGCGACAATTTCTTAATTAGTGTTCAGACAGATATCTTTTTCCCAAGAAGTTATCTGTCAAAAATAAAGGACAGGTAATGAATAACAAAGTATGTGCAGGACAAAAATGCATGCTGTTTTATTAAAGGAATTTTAAAATATAAATTAAAAAAAGTATTTGTGACAAATATAGGCCTAATATGTGAGAATATTGACCTTTTGCATATAAATCCATGTAGCCTAGCTCACTAAAATAGGCTACCACTTTTAATGTTCCGATGCAAAGTAAACCACCATTTCTTTAGGATAATTTAACACATAATTCAAATAATAAAAATAATACTGCACACCTATTAAATGTTTCAAATCTAAAATATGGTGTAATACTGTGAAGCTAAGAGAAAATATATGCACAGGCTCATAGGCTTGACATTTATCCTGCTTAAATTCATTCTAAGAAACACACATAACTTCATAAGTACTAAACTTTCATCTGTGAATATTCAATATTTTAATTACAGTGTTTTTCTTAATTTTCCCAGACTGCAGCCGTCAAATGTAACACATCAGCTAGGCAAAGCTGACAGGTATTTGCGAAAATGTGCTTTGATGCATTTGTTTGATAACTTGTGGTTAAAGCGCCACTGAGCAGTCAAAAGATGCAAATGCACTTTGCAGACGCAGCGGCACTCGCGGCGGCAAAAAGCTCATTTTGGTTGGCCACCTACTGTATGCGCATACAAATATTTAATTGGAATGAAAGTGGTAAAATTAAGACAGGATTTCACTTTGATTTTCTTGCCATAAGACTTGTTATCAGTTATAGATTATTATCAAATTATCAAATCAAATTATCAAATAGATGTACAATGTCTAAACTTTTACAACATTACACGTTAGCCAAAAGTTCAAAGGATGTGTGCCCTATTGAACCTTTTTTAACAACATACATCTGGAGAATTTGCATAGGGGCATCTTTACGATGTTGCATACAAAACTTTTACAAATAAAAACTTTTAGCCTCACACTATGTATCTCTACAAGATGATGGAGAGCAGTATGGCTAAAAAAATTATGTAACTTTCATTTTGACAAATAAGTTAAGTTTTGTAAATTTTTAGACCTTTCAAACCTAAAACCATTGTGAGGCTTATGAGCAGGTAAATGATCCTCTGATGAATGCAAGATGCTTACAGAGATTTTTCTTTATGAATTAGACCAATATTAGACTGAAAATTAGTTGTCATAAGGCTGTTTGCAACAAAAGTACTTCTTATACAAGGAGCTACAAATGTCTCACAGAAACTTTACAACAGATACTTTCTCACTTTAAAATGGTATTATTATCCACGGCGTTTAAATGCAGCATATTTATTTTTCAAAGTATAATGTTTTATTTTATTAAAATAGAATATCTGGTCTATATAGGTTTATTTTACTCTAAGATTTGATCAAACAATTGACAGATGAAATAATTCAAATAATCAATAAGTCCAACTTATCACCCCGTGGCAGATGTGTCTGATGGTTTGTGACAAATATCTTACTGATACAGATGCGTTAAGATGTTAAGTATGTGTAAAATATGTGTAAATTTCAATATTCCAGTTAAAAATAGTTTAATAAAGCACAAACACTCACATAAAAAACAAATATACATACACACACTAAAACAACGCCACAGTTAAACATTTCAACTTTTACGATGTCTCATAAAAACCATTTACATATAAAGACGTTTAGCATTACACAGGGTATCTCTACAAGATGATGGAAAGTAGTATGATTAAACAATGTACCTTACATTGTACCTTATGTTTTGTAGATTTTAGATCTTTCAAACATAAAACCACGACGCTCTAAAGCAAGGATTACAAGCAGTCCAATTTTTTACTTAGATTTGATCAAATAATTGATATAACAAACAATAAAATATTTGATAAGTCCATCTTATCACCCCAAGCTGATGCGTCTGACAGTTTGTGATGACATTAATATCTTACTGATGCAGACGTGTTAAGATGTTAACTGTGTGTAAAATATGTGTAAATTTCAACAATACTGTTTAAAATAGTTTAAAAGGTCAGTTTTTATCTTTCATAGAGGATTCACAACCACGCTCAGTTGTCCCGGGACAGATGAAAATAGAATGTATGAAAGACTTTTCTTTTAAGATATTATAATGGCAGTCTAAAAACTAAAATCGAGCCTAGAGGGTTAATGAATAATAGAATAATAAAAATAAATAAATATATACAGTCCCGTGAAAAGGTTTTTGCCCCCTTCCTGTTTTTTAAATTTTTTGCATATTTGTCGCACTAAAAAGATTCAGATCATCAAACAAATTTTAATATTACACAAAGATAATGCAAGTAAATACAAAATGCAGTTTTTAAATGATAATTTAATTTATTAAGGGAAAAAAGCTGTCCAAACCTACCTGTCCCTAAGTGAAAAATTTATTGATCCCTCCTGTTAAATGTTGAAAGAATTGTGATTAACCACATTATTTTAAAAAGCTGAGTTAAATTCCACTAGCCACACCCAGGCCTGATTACTGCTAGATCTGTTGAATCAAGAAATAGAACCTGTCTGATAAAGTGAAGCATGCTTAAAGAGCAACCCATCATGCTGCGATCTAAAGAAATTCAAGAACAGATGAGAAACAAAATAGTTGACATGCATCAGTCTGGAAGGGTTATAAAGCCATTTCTAAAGCTTTGGGACTCCAGCGAACCACGGTCAGAGCCATTATCCACAAATGGAGAAAACTTGGAACAGTGGTGAACCTTCCCAGGAGTGACTGGCCCACCAAAATTACTCCAAGCGCACAACAACGACTCATCCAGGAGGTCATAAAAGAACCCAGAACAACATCTAAAGAACTACAGGCCTCACTTGCCTCAGTTAAGGTCAGTGTTCATGATTCAACAATAAGAAAGAGACTGGGCAAAAACGTCATCCATGGGAGAGTTCCAAGGCAAAATTCATCGCTGACCAAAAAGAACACAAAGTCTCATCTCACATTTGCCAAAACATATCTTGTTTATCCCCAAGACTTTTGGGCAAATATTCTGTGGTCTAATGCAACAAAAGTTGAACTTTTTGGAAGGTGTGTGTCCCGTTACATCTGGTGTAAAACCAACACAGCATTTCATAAAAAGAACATCATACCAACAGTCAAACATGGTGGAGGTAGTGTGATGGTCTGGGGCTGCTTTGCAGCTTCAGGACCTGGATGAATTGCCATAATTGATGGAAGCATGAATTCTGCACTCTATCAGAAAATCCTGAAGGAGAATGTCCGGATGTCAGTTTGTGACCTCAAGCTCAAGCGCACTTGGGTTATGCAGCAGGACAATGATCCCAAACACACCAGCAAGTGAATGGCTTAAGAAAAACAAAAGTAAGGTTTTGGAGTGGCCGAGTCAAAGTCCGGACTTAAATCCAATTGAGATGCTGTGGCATGACCTTAAACTGTCCATTCATGCTCGAAAACCCTCCAATGTGGCTGAATTAAAACAATTCTACAAAGAAGAGTGGGCCAAAATTCCTCCACAGTGATGTGAAAAACGCATTGCCAGTTATCACAAATGATTGATTGCAGTTGCTGCTGCGAAGGGTTGAACAACAAGTTATTAGATTTAGGGGGCAAATACTTTTTCACGTAGGGCCAGGTAAGTTTGGACAGCTTTTTGCCCTTAATAAATGAAATCATTATATTAAAACTGCATTTTGTATTTACTCTGGTTGTTTTTTTTTTACTTTTAGTTTTGTTTAATGATCTGAATCTTTTAAGTGTGACAAATATGCAAAAAAAAAAAAAAAACTTTCACACCACTGTATATATATATATA